>NC_080670.1:128718403-128855903 GCF_030247195.1 Topomyia yanbarensis | reverse complement strand
AAGCAAAAATCACTAATATTCGTGGAGCAAAAGCTGCGTTTGAAACGATAAAAACAGTATCACCACCTGAGGAGCTGTTATGGGTCTACTTGTCTGCATTTGATCCCAGCACGACGGACGATGAAGTTTCTAAACTTGTGAAAGATTGTCTGGGAAAGGATATGCAACCAAAAGTAGTTCGCCTAGTTCCTAAGGATAAGGATCTCTCATCGCTGAGCTTCATCACCTTCAAAGTTGGCGTTAGCAAATCATGCAGGGATAAGGCTCTGTCCAAAGACTCTTGGCCGGAGAACATCTACTTTCGTGAATTTGTGACCAATTCAAAAATTCAACGGCCTATCATCAGGATTGCTGCGGAGAAGAATCCATCTGGAGGTGGACAGTAGCGCCAAGCTATCCCGGATAAACTCGTCTGTCTAACTTCATGTTCCTCGGTGAGCGACATCGGACTACCTGGCGAATCGGCAACTTCTTCTGTGTCAGGTAAATCGAAGAAGGGTATATGTCCTTCCGAAGCACTTCAAGATGCTGCACACCGTCAATGTAAATTTCACTTACAGTCTGCTGATGCACACAACTCAATCGACTCTACCGCTCCAGCGAACCTTCAATGTCAAAATGATAATTTCGATCGCATCGCATCTGTCCGCTCAGTATGCCTCCCATTGCAGTCAGCCGCTGGACGCAACAGTTATGACGCAGTCATTCCCTCCGTATCGCAGCTTGTTCCCCTTCCTGACAACAGTACATCCTGCTCTCCCCGCGCTATTTGCAGTGATAGTGATCATCGAGCCCGCAGTCCTGAAACTTGGAATGCAGCATGACACCTCTCACATGACACTGATGGTTTGCGGATTTACTATCAGAACGCGAGAGGGCTTAAGACGAAAATTGATGACGTGTATTTAGCTGCTGTGGACGGTGACTACGATGTTTGCGTCTTCACCGAAACATGGCTCGATGCGCGTATAACATCAGTGCAGCTTTTCGGCGATGCTTACACCGTATACCGTGCGGACTGAAATAGTTGCAACAGTATTCGCGGACGTGGAGGAGGAGTTTTGATTGCTGTTTCCACCGCATTTGCTTCATGTGAGATTGATGTAGGTAGTTTAACCAGTGTTGAGGCTGTTTGGGTTAGAATTACAACTCCATCGAGGAACTTTTATATTTTCTATATTCCTCCTGAAAAGCGACTCGACTGCAATATCATGCAACTTCACATGCATGCTGTGAATAACGCTTCTTCACAAGCTGGCGCAGATGGCGTGATGATTGTCCTTGGTGATTTCAATCAGCCAGGGCTCATTTGCGTGCCGTCACAACACGGATACGCTTACCCAGACTCGATTGCTTCGACAACCATCATCGCCAGTCGTTTGCTACTGGACGGATTTGCTTTCAACGGGCTAAGTCAAGTAAGCATGATTCCTAACCACCAGTCACGCTTTCTGGATCTCGTCTTTGTTAGTGAAACTATTATACCTGTATGTTCCGTCAATGAAGCATCCAGCGTGATTGTTCCAGTTGACAACTTTCATCCCGCGCTTGAAATCTCAATTGGCACTATTCGATCAGTTCAGTATGTAGAAACTCTTTCTGTCGACCGTCTCAACTTTCGCAAAACTGATTTTGTAAAGCTGCGCAGTTCTCTATCGCAAATTGATTGGAGTGTACTACATGCCCAAGTGAGTGTTAATGCTGCAGTTGCCATCTACAAGCGACTACTACTGAACTGTGTTGAGACCTCAGTGCCTAAATGTCAGCCTCCTAGCAAGCCGCCCTGGTCAAACAGCACTCTTCGAAAGCTAAAAGTACTCCAGCAAAACCCTACGTGCGTACACAAATCGACAGTGTCCTCTTTCTAAGCGCATGTTCACTTTAGCCAGTAATGAGTATCGTTGTTACAACAAGCTTCTGTACAAACGCTATATATACCGCATCCAGAATAATCTACGCCGAAACCCGAAGGGCTTTTGGTCATTTGTCAACACGAAGCGAAAAAAACTGGAATTCCATCAAGGATGCTTTACGACGGCGAAGAAGCTACGACAACTGTGGCGAAATGTACGCTGTTTGCCAGATTCTTCTCGAGTGTTTTTTCAACTGACTCGCCAACCGCAAACGAACTCGAAAATGCCTCTCGCGACGTTCCAGCTTGTGCTGTTGATTTGGATGTGTTTACTGTCTCTGAACAAACGGTTATATCTGCAATTCGGAAAACCAAGTCATCTTATGCACCCGGCCTCAGTGCTATACCTTCAACTGTATTGAAAAAATGTTCGGACTTACTTGTAACACCACTTGCATATATTTTTAACCTATCGTTTCAGCAGCAAACGTTTCCTGAGGATTGGAAACGCTCAGTTATGTTCCCGGTATTCAAGAAAGGTGACAAACGCAACATAGCGAACTATCGCGGAATCACTTCGCTAGGAGTCGAATCTAAAGTGTTTGAATCAATTATCAACGAGGCGTTATTTTCTGCTTGTCGAAACTACATTAGTACATCTCAGCACGGATTTTTCCCAGGACGCTCAGTCGAGATGAATCTCGTCTGCTTTACGTCATTTTGCACGGAATAAATGTCTAAGAAATTGAAGGTGGATACTATTTACACTGATCTAAAGGCAGCTTTTGATAGAGTTAATCATGAGATACTGATAACAAAGCTTGATAAGCTAGGGTGTTCTACTAGATTCTGACATTGGCTTCGATCCTACCTTGTGCACCGTGAAATCGTTGTTCAAATTGGCGATATTGTTTCAGAATCCTTTTTCAACACTTCCGGAGTTCCTCAAGGTAGTACGCAAGGTCCACTACTTTTTTCACTGTTCGTGAACGATGCGGTTTTCGTTCTAAGCCGTGGAGGAAAGCTGTTTTTTGCCGACGACTTCAATTTTTTTCTTGTTATACGGAATGAAGCCGATTGCCGTGAGCTACAGCATCTTATTGACACCTTTTATAGCTGGTGTGTAAGAAACATGATGGTCCTTAACGTTGCAAAATGTTTTGTCATCAGCTATTATCGAACGAGAAATATGGTTACCTTCAATAACATATAACATCGCAGGAACTCTACTACAACGCGTTGACCACGTGAAGGATCTAGGAGTCATTCTTGATGATAAGCTAACGTATACTCATTACGTCTCAGCGACCATCGACAGAGCCAATCGTTTACTGGGATTTATTTTCAAAATATCCAACGAATTTCGGGATCCTCTATGCTTCAAGGCTCTTTATTGCTTGTTGGTGCGCCCGCAGTTGGAATTTGCAAACGTCGTTTGGTGCCCGTATCAAGCTACGTGGAGCCTTAGGATCGAAGCAGTCCAGCGTAAATTCATACGATATGCGTTACGTGAATTGCCGTGGAACGATTCATTAAACCTGCCACCGTACGAGGACCGTTGTCGTCTTTTAGGACTTAATACTTTAACACGCAGGAGACATGCAGCGCAAGCTACCTTCGTGTCAAAGATTCTGCTGGCTGAATATGATTCGGAGCTACTAGCGCAAATCAACCTCTACGCGCCTACCCGTTCTCTTCGCCCTCGAGCCCTGCTGCATTCTGAAATGCGCAGCACTAACTACGCTACCAATAGTCCAATTTTAGCAATGAGTCGTCGCTTTAACGAGTTTGCTGAAATTTTTGACTTCGTCATGAACTCTTCGCAGTTTCGTCGTCGTGTATTGTCACTATTTTAATTATGTTTAGTTTACCTTAATTCAGTATAGTTCATTAAGACAAATTGTCAGTTGGACTTTTTTTTATACAAATATAAAATACAAATACAAAATTAAAAAGGAAATGACCTGGGTCACGGAGCTGGTGCCATTATTCACCAATATATATATATATATATATATATATATATATATATATATATATATATATATATATATATATATATATATATATATATATATATATATATATATATATATATATATATATATATATATATATATATATATATATATATATATATATATATATATATATATATATATATATATATATATATATATGTATATATATATATATATATATATATATATATATATATATATATATATATATATATATATATATATATAGCGCTTTTTCCAACAAGCGCCTGCCACCACAACAAGTCGCTGCCGCCGCTAATTTAACTCCTTCTCTAGGACGAACCGTCAACCGAATTTGTGTCGATAATGCTGCCATTCTTTCAGCAAATGCCAAACTGAAAGCATCTTGTTCCCCGGGTCCAGATGGTGTTCCCTCGATTTTTGTCAAAAAGTGCATCAGCGGCCTTCTTGAACCACTTCGGCGAGTCTTCGAGCTATCACTCACTACTGGAACATTCCCTTCCTGCTGGAAAGCAGCGCACATGTTTCCAGTTCATAAAAAGGAAACAAATCGAACATTGACAATTATCGGGGAATCTCGTGTTTAAGTGCTGTATCAAAACTGTTCGAGCTGGTTGTGTTAGATCCTATTTTCTTTCACTGCAAACACTACATTGCAGATGACCAACATGGTTTCATGCCTAAACGACCGACAACGACAAACCTGCTCTCGTTCACAACATATGTAATGGATGGATTCGCTGACGGATTGCAAACCGATGCTATTTATATGGATCTATCTGCGGCCTTCGACAAAATCAACCATGATATCGCAATAGCGAAGCTGGACAAACTCGGCATTCATGAACAACTTCTGCGCTGGTTTCGTTCCTACCTCGATGGAAGGCAACTCCAAATCAGCATTAAGGACTGTCTATCTGCACCATTCTCCGCTACATCCGGCATCCCACAAGGAAGCCATCTCGGTCCAGTAATATTCCTCCTCTACTTTAATGACGTCAATTTCACATTACAAGGACCCCGCCTTTCTTTCGCCGACGACATGAAAATTTTTCAACAAATACGGGATAAAACCGATGCCGAGCTTCTTCAGAGGGAACTGAACAGCTTTAGCACGTGGTGTGATCTAAACAGAATGGTTTTAAACCCGAGCAAATGCTCAATCGTTAAGTTCACGCGGAAACGCCAACCGACTCAGTTTAACTACCATTTCTTCGGCTCGAGCATTCCAAGACAGTCTCACATCAAAGATCTCGGAGTCATCATGGATTCGGCATTAACATTCAAACCACATACGTCATACATCGTGGATAAGGCATCACGACAGCTTGGGTTCATCTTCCGAATAGCGAAAAACTTCAGGGACGTATATTGTCTTAAATCGCTTTACTGCGCGTTGGTCCGCTCAACGTTAGAATATTGTTCAGCTATTTGGAATCCGTACTACCAGAACGGGATTGACAGAATCGAGGCTGTCCTACGCAGGTTCATACGCTTCGCCCTTCGTCATCTCCCATGGCGAAACAGATTTCAGCTGCCGAGCTATGAAAACCGTTGCCAGCTAATACACCTCGATACACTCAGCATCCGGAGGGACTGCTCTCGAGCCCTGTTCGTCTCGGACTTACTCTCTGCCAGAGTGGATTGCCCTACAATCCTCGGACGTCTGGATCTTCAAGCCCGCGTTCGAGCTCTACACAATAACTCTCTTCTGCGAGTTCCGTTCAGGAGAACCAACTATGGTTGCCAGAGCGCTGTTACCGGACTCCAACGAATTTTTAATAGTGTGGCGACGGCCTTTGACTTCAACAGGACGCGGAATGCGATAAAAGTGAAAATGTTGTCAATTTTAAAATGTAATTAGTTTAAGCAACCACCATTGGGGCCAAGGGGCCTGTTGGTGAAGGTAATAAACATAAACATAAACCTCGTTTATATATATATATATATATATATATATATATATATATATATATATATATATATATATATATATATATATATATATATATATATATATATATATATATATATATATATATATATATATATATATATATATATATATATATATATATATATATATATATATATATATATATATATAAGGTAAATCTGAATAGGGAAGTGGTTTTCCATTTAATTTAAAACAAGTTAGTATTAATAATTAACTATTATTTATTTATTTATTTATTAGTACTGGTCTTCGAAGTATTCGTACAGACAGCTCCTTAATTATTACTAATTCTAAGTTTAAAAGTAGTCTTGATTATGTTAAAATCATACAAGTTAGCTACATCATTAAAATTACGACAGCACACATTGAACGGATTGTTCTGAGCAAAAAGTGTACGATACATAGAAGTCCGAAAGAAATCAGTTCGTCTGGTAGGTCTAGGTGGTACGTTGATGCAAACCTGGCTCAGCAACTCTAAGCTATCAACATTGTTTCCGAGAAGATCAAACACAAAGAGCCGTTGCAGCATTATCTTCCGACTTGCAAGCGTCGGTAAACGTAAAAGGTTGCATCGTTGTTCATACGGCGGTAGTCGAACAGGATCATTCCATGGCAGTAATCGCAGAGCGTATCGAACAAAGTGACGCTGAATTCGTTCGACGCGATTGATTTGCACAGCATGATAAGGCGCCCACACAAGCACGCCGTACTCCAGGATGCTACGCACGAGTGCACAAAAGAGCGTTTTTAGGCAATAAATATCGCTGAATTGCTGCGTGTTTCGTTTAATGAACACCAGCACGACATAGGCCTTAGCTGTAGTCATTGCAATGTGCTGCGCGAAATTTAGTTTGTTATCGAGGAGAATGCCTAGGTCCTTTATCGTATTAACTCGGTTGATACTGCTTTCTGCCATTCTATAATCGAATGTCATGACGTGCCTGTTTCGACAGAACACGCAGAAAAATATGACCTTCTTGATTCAAAAAAAAATTATATTGTTTTAAATGCACCACTTTTTGTTGACTCCAACCTGGCGTTGAGTTCAAATAACTAAAAATTTAGCTCTGAAACAACTCAAACCATTTTGCTGATCATCCCTGTCAAAGAACAACAAAATTGTGTTTTATTTTTACCCAATGAATCGTTAAAACTAATCTAACGTGTTTTTGACTGTACTCATTTTTTTATTGTTTACATGTGCCGATAGAACAAACACGGGCGACTTTTTAGGCGATCCGAAAATAATATCAACCAAATTGGATCGATAAGCAATAATTCACCACGGCCGTTCTTACATCACTGCTGTCCTTATTCATAGTAGGCGGGTAGTGCCAAGGATCACATAGCACATCCGATTCCTGCGAAATTGAACAACTCGGAGCAGAACAAACAGCTTTCTACGGAAAGGGTAAGTAAAAACTTGTTTTGTTTGGTACTGGTAATGTTGGTGTAAAATTTCAGCCTTGATTGGATCTTTTTTGACAAATATTTTGTGTTGGATAGGAAATAGATTCACAATGAGTCAGGAAGAAGTCATTGAAGAAATGAAGGTCGAAAACCTAACTGATGCTCAAATCGAACTGTACAGTTTGCTAAGTTCGTTTGGTATGTCCGAAGACAGTGTGAATCAGTTTCTAGGTAAGTATTTGAAGTAGAAAAATCAAAACTAGGCGATATTAAAAAAGTAAACATACTTTTTTCTGTCTTCTGCCTCTATGATAAATTTTCTCAAACGTCCTGTGAACATAACCTCATTACTTGTTTGTGCTAAAATCAAAGCTCTTGCTAATGCAAATTCGGTAGAATAATATTTTATTATTTAATGATTACAGATAACGGATACGATTCACATTCCTTGGAGATTATTGAACGTCCAGAGTTGGAAACTTTGCTGCCGCCTCCTTATTTAGCAGACCGGTCCAAATGTATCACTGGTCTCAACGGCTGGCGAAAGCATAAAGGAAGTTTATGAATGATTGACGAACTGATTTATAATACTAATGTTTATTTTTCAGGGACTTCCTCCAATAACGAAGCCACTGAGTATCATCGACCAGAACATCCCTTCAACAAGCAGAACAAGAGGAGACTATACAGCAAAGTACCTGCTTCTACAATCCGACAAGGGGCGCGCAATCATTCAAACATACAACAAAACAAGACTCCTTTCAAGAGATGCTAAAAAAACAGTAACTCAAATAGTGGTTGACGAATTTCAGGATAAGTTCGGCACATTATCATCATTAGAGTTGTCTCAGCGTTCTCAAGAACTTTTTGAAATCTTTCCTACAGAATCCCAGGTATTATTAACAACCGAATACCTAAACACTTTTGTTTCAATTGTAATCTGTCGTTGCTTAAACAGTTTTCTTGGTATCGACCAACGTTTACCACTGACGCACAAGGGAAACGATTACGCCAGGGAAAATACCCAACCGGTTCACTGTATTACCGAAACAACAACTACAAGGCTAAATACACAAAACCCGGACAAAGTTATCTCGAATCTACTACAGTAAAAGGATTTTCTACAAAGTTGTCAGCGGAGGAGGTTGCATTCACTCCAGCAGCAGGTTTGCTTAAATCTAAATTTCATTTAAAATCACATACTTACGTTAACATTATTACTTTCAGAACAAGAATTTAAAGAGTTGAAGTCATGGTTACGATTGGGATCAGCTGAAGCAAAAGTGGGAGGCTTCAAGTGTTTATCGCTTGAACGAAGCATATCGACGAAATTTTTCAATTGAGGACCTTATAAGAGAATATCCACCACTTCGTAATCCAAAAGGTTATGTGCTTGTTCAAGCGGATTTTTAGTTCAAATATCCAGACGCAACAGATATTTTATTCGCAAAATGGGATGCTTTTCGGCGCGATATCTGTGATATTTTTGAAGCGGACATTGCGGATACTGCAGGACGAGTTCTTTTGAATCATATTCTCAATGACAAGTTGTCTGACAGCACAAAATTGACCGATGGTAATTTTCTACTACATAACTTCTTGCGACAAACAGACCAATTATCATTTGATTTTTTCAGACTGTCGTGATTGCTTAACGATCGTATATTAACAGTTTTTTTTGCTCCCTACAATATCAGTGATTGTACAGACGGATCCAAAAAGATGGAGGCCTTCGTTTGCAGAGTCGAGAGAAGCTTTTATTGTGCACGTAACAGGTCTGGCTGAAATCGACACGAAAGTTGAACGATACATCAACAGATATAAGGACAAGGTGCTTCCTCAGCAACCACTGATAATCGTCGTTGGGCCTGATATTACTCAGCTCACGGAATATCTAGTATACTTCGGAGATACATATTATCGTTTTAACACGTTTCTCAAAGCTCTGGACATCTGCTTTAAAATTTTCAAGGTGTACAATCTATCATTTCCACCAGAAGCATCAGGGCCATGGAATTTGATTGCCCATTCGTTATATTCCTTTAATGTAGATGAAAGTAACATCCATTACACAAAAATTTCTCGTATTCAAACCTACCTTAATTCCAAATGATTTCGTGTATAGTTGAAAAATGTACGTGGAACGGCCAGTCGCCGGACCTGTTATATGGACATCTCAGAAGAATGCCTACGCAATTAGATTGTTTCAAATGTAATGAGGCAGCATGTGATAGAACGTATTCTCTTCTTGCGACATTCCGTTTGCATCACCGAAAGCATTTCATCCAACACCCAGCATCTGATGCAAATAGAAGAAAACAGAATGTACAAGATCCTCAGCAGAATATTCAACTGAACCTAACTGAAACTCAAGAGCAAAAAATAAATGTTAATGATTCTACTACCGATGATATGGTTAAAAGTTACCCAGAAGAAAAATCTACAACGTTTGATGTAGATAACCTTTCAAAGAAAATGAAATTATTAAACCTGGGATTCACACTAAAGTGGCTCAGTAAAGATAATCTGCCACGTAAAATTGCATTTGCGATACATAAAGATGTTGAAACGTATTACATTGAACCCTTTAGAACAGCACTAAAAGCAGCATCAGCAGTTGAACAAATTGGTAACTTAACAGAGCAAATTTTGAACAAGAAATTAACAATTGGTGACGAGTCAGAATATATGTTCATTCAGCGATTAAAACAAGAGGATTTATTCTGTGATCCTACAGTTTTCACCATTAACGATGAGCTGAGAGCTGAAGTTTTTCAAAACACACAACTAATGGTAAATAAGATGAGTAATGAAACGGATGTAAATTTATTTGTAACATTATGTTTGTTTAGGTTCAAGATAAAATCCAAGGAGTTCTAATGCCTCTCAAGTTCCTGCTGAGAAAGTACTTAGAATCACCAGGGTTGTTCGACAGTGTAGTACAGAATCTAGCTCCATCGAAGGACGGTATATATCGATCATTGGTAGACGGTCAAGTTTGGCAACGACGGAAGGAATTATTTGGAGATAAATTACTGATACCACTTAACATATACTTTGAAGATTTTAACACAAGCGATACATCATCGATCCATGCAGCATCGACATCAATCTGTGGAATATATTTCAACATACCATGTATTCCTATCTATTTATTGACTAAACTGAATAATGTTTTAATTGCTGGATTTATAAAGACGGTCGATAGAAAATGCAATGACAATGATAAAACATTTCATAAGCTGATTGATATCCTAATTGAGTTAGAGACCCATGGTTTAGATATTGTTATAGGAAATGTAGAGAAAAAAGTATGTTTTGCTTTAGGTTTTGTTCTCGGTGATAATTTAGGAATTAACGGTATTACAGGATTCGTAGAATCCTTTCGAGCAACATATTTTTGTAGAGTATGTAAACGAACGCGAGAGCAAACAGAAAACGACAGTGTGGAACAGGTCAGCAGCCTTCGAAAAGCTCGGAATTACGAATTCGATCTTTCCCTTAAAAATGTGTCTACAACAGGATTGAAAGAAGAGTGTATATTTAATAGATTATCATATTTTCACGTTTGTGACAATTTTGTGTTCGACGCAATGCATGATATGCTAGAAGGCATGCTTGTGTACAACCTTCAGCATTGTTTGTATTATTTTGTATTCAAAACACTTTTTCTGACCGTTAATGATCTGAATCGCCGTAAAAATATGTTTGTTTATGGAGATTTGAATTCAAGCAATATTCTTAATGATTTTGTAGAGAATAAGATTAAAAAAAGGCATATAAAAATGACTGCTAGTGAAATGAAAACGTTTTGGACATTCCTACCGTTGATAATTGGCTCGATAATACCAAATGATGATCCAGTGTGGAATTTTATAAAAACGACACTTAAACTTATGCATATAATTTTTTTTGATAGATGTATCTGATGAGTTGATTGATGAATTGAAAATGCTAGTTCAATGCCACCATAATCAATATTTATCATTGTTTGAAGATTCCCTCAAACCAAAATTTCACTTTCTTACACACTACGCTACAGCAATAAAGAAATCAGGATCTATTCGCCGTAATTGGGCCATGAGATTTGAAGCTAAGCACCGCGAACCAAAAGGATATAGTAAAGTGAATAACAATAAAAAAAATTTCTGCTATACATTGGCAATTAAAGCTAGTTTAAAATTTGCCTATAATGTTTTGAATAATGATTTTTTCTGCGATAAATTAGAGACAGGTGATTTAATAACTAAAAAGCTTCCCGATGAATATACTTTCTGCTTAAAAAAAAATCCACTATGTGATTGATCCTGAATCAGTGATCTTTGCAAAAAAAATTTCCAAGGAAGGATCCGTTTATTCAAAAGACTGTATTTTCTATATACAACAGAAACATACTATCAATATCTATAAATGCCGAGATATAGTGATTGGTCTTCAAAATATGATGATAATTTTTGGACAAAAATATGAATCAATCAATTATAATGACCAATTACAATCTTATGAATTAAAGTTAAACGATAATTTGACCGTTCTTAATAATTTGTTAGAAGTCCACACCGAACCAGTGAATTTACATTGTTTGGAGAACAAAATGTTTCTGCGGATGCCCAACTATTATGATTGTAATACCGATATTGAAAAATCAATTGTTATTAGGAATATATAGATAATATCAAGGATAATTATTGTAGAAGTACATGAAATTATAGATCAAATTTCTTAGTTTTATTTTCAAAATGAAACGGAATTAAAAATTCAAGCCGAAGAAACGAAACCAAAAGCTTCTTGATTCAGCTTTTATTTGTCGTTGATTCAAATGTATTTTGAGATTTGAATTAACAAAATATTAGCCTTGATTCAACGAGAAACAGATTAGAATGTAATAGCTGTCAAATGTGCTTCAAGAAAAGCTGTGTTTAATTTAACAAAACATTAAGTTGAGTTCACAAATATGCTCGCTAAGATTCGACAAAACAAATGTTTGATTGAAAACTATATTTTTGTTGGTTTCAGATCAAGAAAAAAAATTGTTGTTTCTAGCCTCAACCAGGCTGATATTACAAAATATTTTTCTGCGTGAACGATATCACATTGCACTTCTGCACATTTACTTCCATGCCGTTATGAGTACACCAATTTAGCAGCACATCAATATCGGCTTGAATGGCACAGCAATCGACTGCCGACGCAATTACACGGAAAAATTTCAGATCATCAGCAAACATATACCAAATATTGCGCACTTCCCACCAACCTGGACTCCGCACTTTCAAAGTGCGAGTGATCAAACTGCTACTGAAAACTGCGAGCTGTCAAAACACATGTATTTCAAGTGATAGAGATGGTACTTTGATAGACAGACCAGTCGAGCTACACAGTCTATGAGAAGAATTTAATAGAAAAATAGCAAGTGCGCAGTGCGGTTAGAATCCAGTTTATAGTGCCACAAACAATACAAATATGTTAATATGGAATGCTCTGATGATTTTTCGAGGACACATTTTATAACCCAGGTACACCAATAAAGGTACACTGTCAGAGTGACAGTGTACTTTGATCACATTTTGCTAAAACTGGCAGCGCTGAACATTAAAAACTCTTCACGCTCATTCAGAACTACTCAAAATTTGAGTTCCGAGTACTCAAATTCAAAAATCTAGGCAAACTGTCAAAAAATGAGTTTTGAGTTGAGTGAAATTATCTCATCTCTTGAGTAACCGTTAAGTTTTAAAGTTTTGGGTGAAAAAATTACTTTGAACAATTGACTAAAGTTGGGTGTCGACCGGAACTTAAAAAAAAGACCTTGCTGTGAAGAGGAAGGCGCGGGAACATTCAGGAAAATCAATCGTAAGTTTCGCCAAGTTTTATTTTTACTTTAACCTAATTCCTTTTGATTTTTTTCAGATCCAGCCGTTACTAAGAGATTATGATCTGCATGCTATCTAGGAAGAGGGAACATTCAGGAAAAAAAAAGCTCCCGGAATATATGGACCGAGATCCAGACATCGTGTTAACGCCGGGAGGTACAGGTAAATAACATTTTAAATTACGTTGAATTTTCATATATTTTTATTCTAAATATGGAGTGGTTATTTCTCATATTTTGTTTTTGAGTAAAAAGTACTCAAATATTGACATGTTCAACTCGAACTCAAAACTGAGTAAGCGAGAAAAACTCTCCTTTTGACTATGTGCACTTTTTATGAAATTGAGTGGCTGGCCACTCACTTTTGAGTTATGTTGGATGTTCGTTGCTATAGACATTGTTTATTATTCAGAAAACTGGAAAAGAACCAAAAGCAATATTCGAATTTCTTTAAAAATAGTGAGAGAAACTTAATTATGGTGATTAATGCTGTGATTGCAGCCGCCCAAACATTCATACAACAGCGCAAGTCACAAAAAGCGTGCATGAAACGATCGCCTCGTAGAACCGGGATGTCAGTGCGCAGATTTCCTATTTTCCGCAACTGCAGGTACAAATCTAAAACTACGAAACAATCGCATACCTCAACAGTATACCACCGACCTGCTGAAAACTTGCCTTGTAGATGCCATCGAACTCAACATTCTTTTCGGAACTGCGTATACCATAAGTATTAGCTGACGCAAAAGATATATAGTTGTATACAATGGATAGTTTTTAAGCAGCCCTGAACTGCCTAAAATCGCAAGTCAGATGAAGACAAGTCAGGAAATCTTCCTGTCCGTTGATCGGCTTGTCAGTCGAATGAAACTGCCTCCGCTGGTAGAAAGTTGCGAGGTGATGTGGCCTACCAAACAAGAAATAGATTTGATAATCCCATCGTACGAGGAAGATTTGCTTTCACTAGGCGCGTTGCTGGGAAAGCATTTAGTACTACTAGTCGAAGAAGTCCCGGAGAATAGGATGAAAGTAAGTTCATTATTCGATTTATTATTCAATTGGAATCATTTCTGAACACGTTTTCATCAAGAGCTGCAAACGTCTTTTATTGCCTGCTGTTATGAAACGACGGCCTTTATTCTATCCGAAGAGATCGGCGAGATTCAGCAAGCTATACGAGATGAATATATCTGGAAACAATTGATGGTTCGATCAGATAGCAAATTGACGGTATCTGGTTTGATTACGTATTACAGAAAAAGTCTACTGAAAGAAGATTGGTTCTTCCAATTTGGAGACTTCTCAAGCTTCTGGGGCTTCGTATGGGAGTTAATGGCAGTCGATTTGGTGCAAAACTTCATTGATCGAGTAATTGTAGATTTGATCAAGCAGGTATGCTTCAAATTTATGCGATCTAAATCGATTCAGTTGCTCGTTAAAGGCATGATGATCCTAGAGGAATGTATCTATAAGACACGAAGCTGCTCACTGGTATACTACGAAAGAGTCTACGAAGAACTGCTGGGTAACACGTGGCGTATGTTTGAAACAGACAAAAGAAATCAACAAATATCCATTATTCTAGTGGCCGCTCGGTTCGAATGTGTCAAAGTTATTGAAGTGGATCGAAATCACTTGCTAACGCTTGTTCAGGATTTTAAACAGTGGAGCAAAACTGACGTTTAGATGGATCTACTACTGCGGGCTTTGGAACGTTCGAAAAGCACCAATTACGAGTAGGTTGGGTTTCTTTTGCCATCTCAGAATAGATATATAGAATAGTTTCGGCTGCCAACGTCGGATTGTAATCTAACGGGACGAGATTATATTGTGCGAGAAGAGATTATTCAAAGAAAGGCCACTAAGAATTGAAACTTTTCATTGTTAGTATCGTACTGGTGAACTTTGCTGTCCAAGCATTCCTGATGATCTTCCAGGTATTGCATGTGCATATCCGCCCCCGGAACAAACAGTCGGGGTGAAACGGATAGTTGAATTCTTTGCATACCACTAACCGTATTGTGAGGGATCAAACTTTCCTTCTGCTTCATAGTCTCCACCAGTTCGTAGTGCATCTGGTGTAGGCTAAATCGAAACATAAACAAATGTCATTAAAAAAAATTAAAGGGTTGTGTACAGGACACGACCACGGTGACATTAAAAATGTAGCTTTTTTCAAGAGCGTGCAAATGTATTTTATCTATCACACATGTCGACTCAAGTTCTTGCTCACTCGACTGTTTTTTATGTTACAATTTGCTATATACCCTGCCCATTAAAACATAATTTATTGAAGGTCTTTTAACGGTAATCTATTAATTAATCAAGTATCTCACTAGGTGATTGGCATTATTTGGCTAATCCATCTAGTAAAAATAGGCTGGTCTGTCCAGAAAATATATTTAAAAGAAAAGTTCCATATTTAGAACCGTGACGAGGAAGCCCACGCCCAGCAACGGAAATATACAGATTCTTCATGAAATATGAAATTTCATTTTCCATTTAAATTTTCAATAATGTATTAATGAACTTAAGTAAACAATCTTAAGGGTAAGTATTTCTTGATCGATTAGTGGTGAAAAAAATGAAATTATTTGATAAATTACATTGTTATGCAACGTTCGCACTACCAGTTAAAACGGGTTTTATGCTATCTTGGTGACATTTTCTCTTGTTGCTAATTATTAAAACGTGTTATAACTCTGTAGTGTAAACATTGTATTATTAAACCAATTCTGCAGCGTTTTATGTTATATAGGTGTTTTATGTGGTAATAGGACTGACATAATTATATCTTCAGTACAGCGGTTTGTTGCATAATTTCAAACAGATATATTTTAAAATTTAAATTAGTATACCCAACCGTTCTATTTGTTGTATACTTTAAAACGCAATTAGAACTGTGTTTTAAATACATAGGGCAGGACAGATACTCTGACTGGATAAACTGGGAAAACAATTTTAAGTCCAGTAACGATTAAGACATGGCTTGAATTTGAATCGAAAAAGAACACCCGCCTAAACTGCTGCTGGGACGGTAAGTTCTGTTTTAAAATTTTCCGTTGTGTACAGTACGAAACAAAAGTGTTTGAAATTAGAAAACAAAAAGTTCTGCTAGGAATGTGATTGTTTCCGATGCAATTACACTCAGGTTTTTTTACGCAGGGGATACAGGCCGTGCAAATGAAAACCGCCTAAATTTCAAAAAAACGCGTAAATGAAAACCGCGGAAATTTCAAAATTCGCGTAAAAAATACCGCGTAATAAAACCTGAGTGTACTCCCCTATATAAAATACTACGCTTCTGAACAGTGCAATAACTACAGAAGCACGTTGTCAGATGCCTTACTGATAAAAAACATATAACCAAAATATGAAAACATATGAAAACCAATAGGCTCTTTACCCTAGGCAGCTACAATGCGCCGTAAACATGGATTAACAAGTTACAACGCACACGCGTGCATAAAAATAAATATATTTTATTCAAACGCAACACTCTTAAGCAGCACACACCGTATTGAATCAAATCCAAACCACCCCACCCACCCACTTTGCAAATCATTCTGTGACACCGTGCTGGTACCCGAAAAATCCGCACACGGCCACCGCTGCCGAAAATGCATAGCGTCTACCGCTTATTGTACTGCCCACACGCTGCAGCCATGATCTTACCCGTTCGACATAAGAACAAAAATTGATTCAAACGGGTACGCGTCACCTCTATTTATAAACTAACCGTATATGGTTTAGTCACATAGGTGCGAGTGTGTGCAAATGCCAACGTTGCCGAAAATCGATAGCGCTTATTGCATCGCCCGGAGACGATGTTGTTCGTATGAGACAAGAGCAACAACTGATTTAAACGGGCATGCGTCGCTTCTATTTATGACTTTTCGTCTTTCATTGAGTCACTAAGCTGCCCTCTTTTGACGGCTGTGTCTGAGAAATCTGCCTCACGAATGGTAATTTTCCCGTTTTTCGTGAACTTTTTAATTTTACCAATTTCCAAAAGTCTACTTTTATTGGGGAGATATTAAATTATTACCAATATTTAAGTTAGGTGTTTCTGAATCGGTTGGTGTATGAATGATTAAAATCCATCTAGTAATATCGGAGTTATAAGCGTGCAAACCTTACATAGTTTCGTTACATGGGAGATAGTTTAGATTTTAGAATGACACCTAGCCCCAGATAGTGGAGTAAGACATTTTTAATGTCAAAATAAACTTAAGAACGGCATGCTCTGATCGGATTTATCAAAATGTGTTGCCATTTATTATTACTTTTCAGTGTTTGTTAGTTGTCAAGCAAAGTCTATGCATAGGGTTCATTAAATCTAGTTTTCGGAGAGCCAAAAAATGATTACCCTTTTGCATGGGACCTTGGTGTATTTAATTTGCATTTGCATATACTTAGGAGACTGTATAGCGGAACATAAATCGTTTACGAATAAAATAAACAGTAGCGGGCCCAAATGACTTCCCTGAGGCACACCCGACTCTATCACAAACGGAGATGATCTCGTTTCATCTATGCGCACAAATGCACTACGCTCGGTGAGGTATGACAATATCCACCGTGTCAACCACTCAGGAAGTCCCATTCGCTCAAATTTGACGACGATTAACAAATGAGGCACCCTATCGAACGCTTTTGCAAAATCAACATAAACGGCATCAACCTGCTGACGCTTTCCAAGCGCGCTATTAAGTGACGAAACGTACGCCATAAGATTAGTACTCGTCGAACGTTTTTTTCACAAATCCATGCTGCCACTCGGAAATGATATGGTGAACCTTTGGGTACAGCAAATCGTGAACGAGGCTTTCAAAAATTTTCGGTAAGCAGCTCGAAATTGAAATGGCTCGATAATTTTCAACATCGTGTATGCTACCTGCCTTGTGGATCGGTGTAATAGATACTGTCTTCCAGACACTCGGGAAAATTCCTTCGGACAATGACCTGTTAAAATTTATACTCGCAGGAACAGCCAGCGTTTCAGCACAGCTCTTGAAGAAGATAGGCGGTAAGCCATCCGGACCAGCACACTTAGAACCATCTATAGACTGCAACTTCAGCTCCACATCACGCGGCGAGAAATTGAATAGCGACATATTCAAATCGAACAACGGCAGACCATTCAAATATGCTTCAGACAAAGGTGGTCGGTTATTACTTTGCACACTTTGAAAAAAGGATGAGAATAGATTTGCAGATTCAAGCGGTGACTCGGCTGTAGATGTGTTGTAACTAACACGTTGTGGGATTCCGGACGACTGCTTACGGCTTCTTACAAATGACCAAAATGAATTGGGGTCCTGCTTCAGGTTCTCCTCCGTGCGATGAATATAGCAACGAAAGCAATGCGCAAGCAAAGAGTTATATTCGCTCTCAATGGCATGCAGCTCAGCTTTGTGCTGATCATCTCTCCAGCGAAAGTATCGTTTCCTAACCTTGCGAAGACGGTTCCGTAGATTCTGTAGCTCAGTATTCCACCAATACATATTAGTACAGTTATCTATACATATTAGTACAGATGCACAAAGCTAAAATTTAATGGTCTTGCAACACAAAAATCTATACGCCAAAAATCTCGACTAATAGATTTTTATTTCCAGATATATATTCTGACTATGATCGGAACCCGATTCGATCTAGATTGGGCACTACTGTACTTGGCGAAATGGACAAAATTCTCTTGGTTTCGAGAAAAAGTCTAGCTGCCGTAGATTGCGATTTGACTGTACACAAGCATATACCCAAATCCGAATGTAAGCGTACTAAATCAAATAAGTTCATCATCTGAACGCAAAGTATATAAAAAAAATTCTTAATTATGAACGAGGGCAAAGCTGGCCTAATATATTATTATCCATAAAAGCGCAGAGATTCATACAACAAATAAAATATAATTGTTGACACAGATGGAGGATAAGAACAGCGGCGACACGAGAACAACAAGCGCCCACAGAACGAGCTCAAAAGTGTTAAGCAGAACAGGAAAGGGGGTAGTTTATATTGCAGAAGATCCAGGAACTAACAGTATATGAAGGCGAAGCGTCGCAATGAGTATGGCTCGATGTGCACTGTTCACTAGTCGATATTGTGCATCATTGAATTCAACGGCTACAGCTCGTTCTGACAATAGACCTTTCTCGTCAAAAAATTTTATATGCTTCCTTTTTTATCCCCAATTCGTTACTGCCTATTGCCGCGATGATTTGGTACCTCTAACAATTGAAAAAATCAAAAATAGTGCAAGCTCCTCATTTAACCCCATATTCTGAATACCTATCTTGCCTTGTTTCCCCATATTTTTACACCATTTGGATGAATTTTCTGTGGGGAATACTAAAAGGATGCCAGATCTGCATATATATTAGTAAATCTGCAGATTTTGCATTTTCACTGCAGATCTTTTGCAGATTACAAATATTTAGCAGAACAAAGCCTATGCCAGCCAATTTATACACCAGCCTTCAACATTTTTGATCATTTAAATTATATACATACTACATTTCTACGTCGCATTTATTGAAGATTTTTGTAGCAATCTGCAGACTTTTATATTTTTACTGCAGGCTATTGTTTAAATAGACCTGGCATCACTGATGCTGAAATGATTCATTCATATACCTGTCAAAAATATAGAGCATTTGTATGAAAATGTATAACCTCACTTTTCTGACAGTTTCGGTGTGCTTGTTTACCTAAGACTTGTTTACACGGACTATTAAAATTTACATTACTTGAATACTTTCGATGCTCTTTGAAAGAATATCAGCTCAAGAGGGATGAGGATTGGAACAATGGTAACCTGGTTCATACATTGACCAATCGGCGCTGGATGTAAAACCCGGTGGCATATGCTGAATCGCAAGATCAAGCATTGGGCTATAAAACGATTGCTTTCTGGATGATGGATCCTTATCACATTTGTACACATTTTTTTGTTTGCTCGTGGGTTAATTCCTAACAAGATGATCAGATTGATTATTCATTTTTAGGTGGTGAAGTTTACCTGAACTTTATAGGTAACGAATTCGGTCGATGATAAGCTGTTGAAATGATTTTGATCGTTCAATGCCCATATCGAAGAACGTTTCCATTGGTCAGAATGCCTACCAGCGTATAGACTTTTCTACGGCTCATGTACGTACACGGCACATGACACAAACACTACATCACTAGCTGGTGGAAAATAATAAACAAAGACGGCAAAATCAAATGGGATTGTTTTCAACCAGGAAGCTGCAGAAGTGTTCGTGAGACCGGGCGACAAGAACTCAATGATAGCAGCAAACATGAGGACGACAAGGTTATCGCTTTCGAGTGGAATAATCATTTATTTAGGGTTACCAAATGGACTGAGAGCAAATTAAGGACATCCCTGTCAAATCTATTCGGAATTGGAGCCTGAATCAGTTGTCACTTGAGCCAGAATTCTGAAAAAGTCGGGATTCTGGCTTATGTTCCAGCAGTTGAACTGGGACGTTGAATCTTGATCGAGACAAATTGGAATGGTGTAGTGCCAATATTGAACGAAGGTAACATCTTTGGCTATATCGAGTTATCCAACAAATTTTGGTTACTTCTGAGTAAAAGAACTTTTGGTTGTGATGAGTCGCCGAGAGTATGCATTAACAAAAACAATCGCTGGAAGTATTTGAAATTGACAATTGAAATTGATTCTCTTGGAATAAAGCTGATCTGAATAATTTAATACAGGGTGATTCATCATGACGTTTTTTTGATCTCGCAAAAATTTTAAAAATGGAGTAAATCGCGAAATGTTTATTTGTCAGTCGAAAGAACATTTTTTGCCATTTATTATTTGAAAACAATTTCTTTTAAACGTTGACCATGTTGGCGCTTGAGGTAATCCTTTCGATTGGTCCAATTTTTGTTGATGGATTCGAGTATTTCAAGTGGTATCTGGCTAATTAGTCGAGTAAAGTTGGTTTCCAATGGGAATGTCAATGTTTTCTTCAATGCGTGCTGGATGTGGTCGATTTGTTCGCTAACCATCCAATAACGAGAACTGCAACTTTCACTCTTTTATTGTATGGTGAATAGTGGAATCAGTTGGCCGATTATATCGACCATATTATGGACGGAGTGCACGAAACCCATTTCTCACAGATCGCTGGTTTTCGAAATATAGTTGAATAATTTGAAAATCGTGAGCATACTGTGGTGGCAAACAATACTAAACTACAATAAAATGACATGCCTTGGTAAAACCATCATGTTGAACCACTCTGTATATGCCAAGGTTTGAGACTAAAAATAAGGACATTTGAAGTAAAATAAGGACGCTTTCCAAAAACCTCGAAAATAAGGACATGTCCTTTAAAATAAGGACGGTTGGTAACCCTAATTTATTATTCGTGTTCAAGTTCCATTACAGCTAAAGTTTCGTCGATTATCGCATTGTCGTTGATTTAGCCGGCAAATGCAAAATAGCGCTCGGCACTGACGATAAGGAGTAAGAAGGATTTGATTGGAGTGATAATAATGCAGAGCATTATACATTCTGATAGAATATCAGGAAGAAGAAATTATATGTAAATTTATATTATATCCCGAGTTGCCATCATTTTGGCACCGCAATAAAGCTATCTGCTGTCTTGTTCAAATTGGCACGAAATAACTAGGCAGCGAATGATAAATTTCATAGTCAATTTATTTACTTTTTCGGAAGGATAAGTAATTAGTATGTTGTGAATATATGTGTCACCGGTGCCGTGTGTTATGGTGGTACCGGACGGAACCGTTGGTCAGCAGACCGTCCTTGTCGTACTGGTCATAGATGCGACGTTTTTTCTCATCTGATAGCACTTGACATGCTTCGGAGATCTGTCTTAACGCTCTCTACTTAGAGCAGGATACGCGAAACCCCTGCTAGCTTTCGAAAGAAAATTCCTAGCTGCTGCTACCCTATCAGTCTCTTTCTCGGCTGAGGACTACAATTTCGATCGATTAAATTATGCTATGAAAATTGTACTTCCTGGAATTTCATCTAACAAGGTCAATTCATTGTGAGGAATTTCGCTGCGTTCCAACATTGCCTCTGTAGGTGATGATGTGTGTGGATTCACTTCGGCAGCCAGCTCTTATGTTTTGGATAATTTTGCTATCTTATTCTGCTGAATAAATCATCTGCCTAAAGCACGTATACTACGGTCACTTTAAAAACGCTCTGCCATTTAATCTTGTAGCTCTCGGCAAGTCAGTCCTGGCACTCTGCTGGACTATTCCTGGCACTATACCGCTGACGTCGCACTTATGACGGTGATCAAACTTGGCGAGAGTGGCAGTGGTTTCGTCGGAATTGTTCACTCGACAAGCAGTAAGTGCAAGGACTCTGCTACATATGCCTGAGCCCCTCATTGAAACCTTCGTCCTGCCGGAGTGTTAGCTTCGTCCGTTACCGGAGCGTATTGCTGAACCGAAGCAGTCTGCAACTGGCGCAGCTTCCTTCGAATCGGAATCGCTGAATATTCCCGTTAGCCGAATGTCCAACGTGGCCGAAGACAAACCGATTGCAGCAACACCACCAGCCGTAGCTGACCTTTTAGCCTTTAATCCATGTCCCTGCCATTGGCATAGCGACAGACGAGTGCGGCGCAGGCTGGACCATCAGTTGACTCGGTGCCGGACGGGGCGAAACAGCTGCAACAGGAGCGGACCTAGTATGGGGTGTAAAGGTCATCAATTGCCATAGATCACCAAAATACTCTGCGACTAACATTGTGAACAAAACAAACCAAATGAAATTGATCGCAGCAACGATAAAATAATCTAAATTATACCCAAACATTTGAAACATTTGAAAAGGGTCTAACCAGCCCCCTGTCAAGGACGACGTCTCTGTACAGCCAGCATCACTGCCATGAAAGGCAAAACATTGATTTTGAACCGAATGATTAGAAGCTGTATTTAGATACAAAATGTCGATTTTCTGAATAATATGATATTAAATCATAGTGCCGAACATAATTCTTTGTTTGGGGCTTTATAGCTATAACGCCCCATATATGTCGGTCGCTGTCAAACTCCATATGATGGTATAGGGTTGCCAGGGGGCTGGGTCTAACTGCCAAACGTAAACCTTGAGAAAAAGGCAAAAGAAGTTTTGGTCGAATTCATTATAATTCTATTTAAAAATTTAATACTGTTTTATTTAGTTTGATTGCGCATATTGTTTACATCAGACACTCCCCTTAATTCATTGAGTACGTATTTCACTGCCTTTATAATCCTTTTGGAATCAGTTACAATAATCCTTTATAATCATTTTAAAATAAGCGTATTGCTAGTTAGGACTTCTATATCAGCCGGGCCCTTTTATAATTTGTTATAAAATCATTATCAAAATTCTTCATAATCCATTGTTGCGTTATGTTTATTAACATGGCCAGATAGATAGTTTTTAACTGGGACGTGACGTGTGGATACAAAAAAACCGAATGTCAATTGTAGCCAGGGGGAGCTGTCAAATGCAGCCAAAGGGAACCGTCAAATGCAGTCAGAGGGGTCTGTCAAATGTAGCCAGTCCATTTAAAATATGCGAGTAAGAAAGAGTGGCTATGTAAGACAAGAGATAAAATGAACAGAAAAAAGAAAAAGAAAACATCTATCCACAGGTTCTGTCCCAGGATTTTAAAAGAGAACATGAAAATTCGATTTGTTTGCATTTGGCAGTGGGCCTTTTTCAAATGTTTGGCTAGAAATTCCTTACTTCTACGATAAATCATGTACAAGAAAAGTAAAAATGTTAAATTTAACGGAACAATGTATGATGCCGACATCAAATAAAAAATAACAGCTGAGCGACCTTGTTTAGAAAGTGTTAACATTTGGCAGCGAACCAAACCAAGTTTCTCATACTATGATCGAATCAACAAAAATTCCAAGACCATGTAAACAATCTCTCTGAACTGCCAAAAAAGTGCGGTTAAACATTATCATGCAATGTTCTCTACCGAGAGGTTCACTTTAGTTTGTTTACATAACCAATGAACTTTGTACCGCGACTCACCACTTCATTTGCCGCGTTGCCTGGAACTCAAGCAAAAATATTCAAAACAGTGTTGCCCAAACACACATTTTCAGTCCCACCATTCTTGCAAAGGTGAAAAAAATACTCAACATTCTTGCATTTTTCAAATTTAAAAAAATCATTAAAAAATCACGATAGCTCCAAATCGTCTCATTTCAACGGCAATATTCTTAAAAATGTGTAGTCTTTTGAATAAAAAATGTAGCTTTTTTCAAGAGCGTGCAAATGAATTTTATCTATCACACATATCGACTCACGTTCTTGTTCACTCGCCTGTTTTCATATGTTACAATTTGCTATATACCCTCCCCATCAAAACATAATTTATTGAAGGTCTTTTAACGGTAATCTATTAATTAATCAAGTACCTCACTAGGTGATTGGCATTATTTGGCTGATCCATCTAATAAAAATAGACTGGTCTGTCCAGAAAATATATTCAAAAAAAAGTTCCATATTGAGAGCTGTGATGAGGAAGCCCACGCCCGCCAACGGAAATATACAGATTCTCCATTAAATATGAAATTTCATTTTCCCATTAAATTTTCAATAATGTACTAATGAACTTAAGTAAACAATCTTAAGTTTAAGTATTTCTTGATCGATTAGTGGTAGAAAAAATGAAATTATTTGATAAATTACATTGTTATGCAACGTTCGCACTACCAGTTAAAACGGGTTTTTATGCTATCTTGGTGACATTTTTCTTGTTGCTAATTATTAAAACGTGTTATAACTCTGTAGTGTAAACATTGTATTATTAAACCAATTCTGCATCATGCATCTTCAGTACAGCGGTTTGTTTCATAATTTAAAACAGATTTATTTTAAAATTTAAATTAGTATACTCAACCGTTCTATTTGTTGTATACTTTAAAACGCAATTAGAACTGTGTGTTAAATACATAGGGTAGGACAGATATTCTGACTGGATAAACTGGGAAAACAATTTTAAGTCCAGTAACGCTTAAGACATGCCTTGAATTTGAATCGAAATAGAACACCCGCTTCAACTGCTGCTGGGACGGTAAGTTCTGTTTTAAAATTTTCCGTTGTGTGCAGTACGAAACAAAAGTGTTTGAAATTAGAAAACAAAAAGTTCTGCTGGGAATGTGATTGTTTTCGATGCAATTACACTTAGTTTTTTCACGCAGGGGATACAGGCCGTGTAAATGAAAACCGCGTAAATTTAAAAAAAAACGCGTTAATGAAAACCGCGTAAATTTCAAAATCCGCGTAAAAAAACCTGAGTGTAGTCTCCTATATAAAATACTACGCTGCTGAACAGTGCAATAACTACAGAAGCACGTTGTTAGATGCTTTACTGATAAAAAACATATAATAGAAATATGAAACATGAAAACCAATAGGCTCTTTACCCTATGCAGCTATAAAGCGCCGTAAACATGGATTAACAAGTTACAACGCACACGCATGCATAAAAATATATTTTTTTCAAACGCAACACTCTTAAGCAGCACACACCGTATTGAATTAAATCCAAACCACCCCGCCCACCCACTTGGCAAATCATTCTGTGATACCGTGCTGGTACCCGAAAAATTCGCACACGGCCACCGCTGCCGAAAATGCATAGCGTCTACCGCTTATTGTAGTGCCCAGACACTGCAGCCATGATCTTACCCGTTCGACATAAGAACAAAAACTGATTCAAACGGGTACGCGTCACCTCTATTTATAAACTAACCGTATATGGTTTAGTCACTTAGGTGCGAGTGTGTGCAAATGCCAACGTTACCGAAAATCGATAACGCTTATTGCATCGCCCGGAGACGATGTTGCTCGTTTGGGATAAGAGCAACAACTGATTTAAACGGACATGCGTTGCTTCTATTTATGACTTTTCGTGTTTCATCGAGCAACTAAGCTGCCCTCTCTTGACGGCTGTGTTTGAGAAATCTGCCTCACGAATGGTAATTTTCCCGTTTTCGTGAACTTTTTAATTTTACCAATTTCCAAAAGTCTACTTTTATTGGGGAGATATTAAATTATTACCAATATTTAAGTTAGGTGTTTCTGAATCGGTTGGTGTATGAATGATTAAAATCCATCTAGTAATATCGGAGTTATAAGCGTGCAAACCTTACATAGTTTCGTTACATGAGAGGTAGTTTAGATTTTAGAATGACACCTAGCCCCAGATAGTGGAGTAAGACAATTTTAATGTCAAAATAAGAAAAAAGGGGGTTAGGTCGGACGAGAAAGGTCTATTGGAATGTGCAGTGGTGCATATACCGAAAAGTTTGATGTCGTTTTCGCTTGAAGCAGACATTAACTCAGTTTCGGACCTAACTGCTGTCAAACCGTTTGTTTGAAGCCAGTTTCGAACCTAGGTTATGCGCCATTGAACTGAAAATCGGGTAGGGTTCCAACCTGAAATATATTTCGGGTTCGCTCACACCACCGTTGTTTGGCGAGAACCCAACTCAGTTTCATTAAAAACGTTCGATTGAAGCAACTAACCTGGGTTAGTTTCCAGGTTCTCAATAAAAACGACATAATAAGATTCGCTCCAGACCAGTGTAGCCAAAAGGACAAATCCAGTTTTGTAATGTCAAAGTCAGTTAACTGATTTTTATTCAAGCAAGGCCGCTCTAAAAAACGATAAACTTCATAGATAAAAGCGTCTATTTTTACACCAGTTTTATCCAATTGCTGAGCGAAGTTTTAGCCTTAGCGGATTGAGGTTTTTCGAACCAGGATTTCTCTTTAGGGTATTGAGGATTGTAGATCCGCCTCATTCTGAATTTAGTTGAAACTTTCAGGTGAACCTAGCCGACTAAATGTTCACTTACCAAGTGGACTTTAACGAAGATATTATTAAGTTAGGTATTGACGATTAATGTACTTTTTTATTTCAACGGGTTGATTCTATTTTATTACTGCGAAAGTTAGAAAAAATAAGGTAAATCTGGCCTTATTGAGCATTGTAAAATCAGTTTGGTCCTGTATTTAAAGTATGGCAAATTTGGGCTTAAAACAGTTATAGTTTCGAATAATTCATCGAGTATCTGTTGTGCTGCTTTTATAAACCTTTTATAATTAGTTATAATAAATCCTTTTATAATGAGTGTATAGCTAGTTAGGCTCCTTCATAATTAGATAAATATAAATAAATATAAACTTCTTTCGAAATTTGTTACACGAAATCCCTAAATCATCAATTGAACTGATAGCTCGTTTGAGCACCATAAAATTACAAGTTCTTTTTCGAACAAATTTCTTTCAAATTTTTGATGACTTGCATGCTAAGAAATAATGGAAGTTGCTCGATTTTTCTATTTAATATGTACATTAAATGTATGAATATCAGATCAAATTCAACATTTTAGTTATTGAAAAACTAATATTCGCTTTTCAATCCTAAACAATTTTCTGTTCTGAAATTCAAATGTTTTGCTTCTAAATTCAGTATACCTTTCACTTGATTATTGCATACATGCACTAAAAGTAGATTTTACACAAATCAAATATCAATCATCTAAAACACAACTGCCAAATGTTAAAGGGCTAGGTCATAACGAATATCATTCGAATTAACTCTTCGGTTTTGGTACAGTGTACAGAATCTGTACCAAAAATGCTTCAAAAATCTGTACCTTTCTAGATAAATATATACTGGTGGTCTCACTGCTGGCATCCCATGTAAATGTTCAAGCTCTAGCTTACTAATATCATTGTCGTCATGAGTAAGAACTTTACATGCACGAATAGAAACACCAATTCGAAGATCTGATGATATGATTTCATACTTGTGCGCATCTCTTCTTGTTACAGAAAAAATGGTTCTTTTTGTTTCTCTACACTCGATAACACAAGATAAGAGTAAAATAGAAATGATCATAACTAGGGGCAGATCACTTGTAATGCATTTTTAAAAATCAGCGAAATTAAATGCGTTTCTTTCCATCAAAATGGAAATTCCTAATGCATTTTGCGTTGCGTGCAATGAATTTTACGTTGCGTGTAAGACGTCAAAACCGAGGGGCTGTTCACTCCCCATTTAAAGTGAAGGCCTATTTACACCCTCGGTGAAAATGGTGAAAATGGACGTGAACATATCGACATAGATCTTTCATTAGGGCTTAAATCGCAAATGTAAACAAACAGCGTTTTCGCTATTATGACATTATGCGACAAAAATACTACATGATTGAGGTGAAAATTAGTTAAAATGGTTTTTAATTCGATTTATAATTAAAGAAAACAAAACGGCGAAACATGCATTTTCTACGAGATTTCGACTTAGGCCCTTCTTCTCATATGGAATATAAAGGCTAAACTTACATTTTTAGACAGAACCGGGGCGTATGGTTATTATTCACAAAATTATTCTTTAAACGGCAGTTCTATTATATAAATGATAAGCAATATATACTATGATCATGTCTACTCTATAGTTATTGTACATAAACGTTCGAATATTTCGATATTTTCATGAAATTCGGAGAAAAGATGCAGGCGCCCTTTCATTTGCATTGGGTTTATATGCGCCCATTTGCTGAGCCCTATTAAAAAGTATACTGTCAAGCTCGCCCATTTACCCAGCCCTACCCAGCAAGACAAAGTCAGTTTAGCCCATTTACCGCGCCCTTCTGAAAATTGTGTTCACGGTTTAGCCCTTTCGCAAATGGTGGTTGCTGAAGGGCGAAATCACGACTGAAATGCAAATTGGGCGTAAGCATTTTTTTAGTTTCTACCAATTAAAAGCACATAGGAATTAAATTCTTTGTTATATTGTCATAAGGTTTAACCAAAGATGCTTCAGGGAAAACATGATCATAAAGTAATTTATACCTACAATAAAAACTACATTTAGAAAAGCATCGCCGAATATTGAAACTGATTTTTCTCCATTTGAGTACATTGCGACTTAGGCCCTCATGAAAAATCTGTGTCGAATATGTTGAGTACCTTGTTATGTTCACGGTGAACAATATTGTGAGAAACTGGCGTGGTGAATAGTCATTTCACGTTCACCCTTCAGTTTACACCTCTCAAGGATGTTGGAAACGGTTAAATTGTCAAATTATAGATTGTTCGGAAAACAGAAAACAAAAGGGACTGGTCTGACGAGCGTCAACGACTGTAACGTTTTTTTTTTACTCCGGTCGGATTTTAAAGTTTTTTGCGAGTTTCGGGTGGATCTAAATTGGTCCTTGGCAAAGGAAGTGTGAAGTTCGGATCGGGCTAGAGATTTCGGATGATTGGGCCAGACGGGCCCTTCTGCAGGACATGTTTTGTGTGATTTTCGTTGGGAATACGCGTTGAACAAGATGGCGGCCGTTGCCGCTCTGAAAATTTATTAAATTGGGTTGTGAGCAATTTCGGAACGGAAAGTGTCTGCGCGAGTGTGCGTGAAGGACTAGCGTCGCGAAGTAAAAGATTGGGACGGAGTAAAGTGCAGTGCGGAAAAATCTCGCGCGTTCGGGATAGCGATCTAGACAGAGAAGAACGAAAAATAAAACACATCCAAGATGAAGAAAGGACCGTTCAAAGCAAACAGAATTACACGATCACAAATTCCAATATCAACAGCTACGGGATCCCAACAGAAAAACTCACAGGCGGATCGGAAGGGAACGACAGTGGGAAGCACACAGGAGAAAAACAGCACTACCAAACAAGCGACGGTGCTGTCAGAAGTGGCTTACATCGAGCCGTATGACTATAACCAGGAATCACCAAAACATCCGGTGGAGCTAGGAAAGCTGCTTCTTGCGGCGGGATTCACACGGTACAAAGAAATTACGAAAATAGGAAAATTTCGCTTCAAGCTGGAGCTGGAAACAGGAAGTGACTTCGAAATATTGCAAAGCATAAACTTAAAAGACGGCAACTTACGAGTTTTCTTGCCAACATCGCACAAGGAAACCATATGCTTCGTTCCAAACGTGCCACTGAACTTCGGAGAAGAAGAGCTAAAGAAAAACACCAGAGCTGATGCCACAGTGGTTAAGGTGGAACGGATTAAGAAAAAGGATAAAGAGGATAAACTCATAGAAACGACGAATTTGAAAGTTACGGTTTTGGGAAAAGAAGTACCGAGAGCAATAAAAATTTTCGGATGCAGCTTCAGACCACAGCTTTACATCTTCCCGGTGAAGCAATGCGCAGCCTGCTGGAAATTCGGCCATAAGAAAAACGTGTGTAGATCAAAACCAAAATGTCAGAACTGTGGGGAGGAACACAACACCTCCAGTAGATGCGATAAGAAAGCCCATTGCGCAAATTGCGGAAAACCACATGATGCAGCAAGCAGAAACTGCCCTGAGAGGGAAAAAAGGACGAAAATAGTGAAGATGATGGTGACAAATAGAATCACTTTTGCAGAAGCAGAAAATCTCTTCGACACTTCTAACCGTTTCGAGTTGCTGGATGAAGCAGAAGACTATCCGGACTTACAAGGGGCAGCCGGCAGCCTGAAAAGTGGACGACCCACCACCAGAGCAAATCACCGCCGATGGAAAAAACCGGACCCACGAAAAGAAGCCGAAATGGCATTTGTCGAGGAAACTGAGGAACACAGACGTATAACGAGGCCAAAAGAGGAAAACCGGCCAATACAGACGAATAAACACAAAGCTACTGAGTTCGAGATCTTCATTGCGCAGCTCAGAAAAGACTTTTTAAAGTACTTTCGAGCGCAATCTTGGCTGACCCAAATTGTTGATCTGCGCGACAGGCTACACTCCAAACTACAAGAACCAAGATCAGAGATAGACACGGACCACATACTGATTGAAGTTTCTTCCGAATTAAACAGAATTATAAATGCAGAGCTGGGACGATCCAACGAAATCAAAATAGACAGTACAGAAAACAATGGAGAATAAAACGCTCAGATTACTACAATATAACATTCAAAGGATGCGTCCAGTGGAGAAACGAGAAGAACTATATACAAACTTGGTGACCAACGATATAAGCGTGGCCTTGCTTCAGGAAATCTGGCTTAAGGAACAGGAACAGGTAGTAATAAAAAAGTACAATTTTGTGAGCAAAAGAAGGGAAGGAGGATATGGCGGTGTAGGAATCCTGCTGCGAAAAGGAATACAATATAAGAACTTGAAGCTACCGAACTTTGGGCCATTAGAAGCAGTGGGAGTTGAAATCAACCAATCTGTCGGACACCAAGTTAAAACAATTAACCTACTTTCTGTATATCTACCGCCCGGAAACAACCTAACAGAAACAAAGAAAGCACTTCAAGATATCTTTACATATCTGGAGAGCCTCGTAGGCGAAACCATCGTCGGAGGCGATCTGAATGGGCACCACAGTTCATGGAGTCCTGAATATCCGGAATGCGCACGAGGTAGGTACATAAACACACTTATAGAAGGCTCCAAGTTGATGTTGTTGAACGATGGAACGGCAACGATGATCGGAGCTCCAGGCGGAAGAGAATCAGCAATAGATCTAACGTTGGCAACAACAGGAGTAGCGAGGAAAGCTGCATGGATGGTTCAAGATGAAGAGCTCGGTGGCGCACACCTTTGTATCTGGATTGAACTAGAAACGGATATTCCCATTGTCAATAGACGAATTACGAGGATCAACAAGAGTAAGGTGGTAGAAGAACTAAACAGTATGAGGCCACAGTTCATATACTCGCCGGAAGAGATGGTAGAAATTTTCGATGAAGCGGTTAAAAAGGCGTCCTTTGTGGTGAAAAATAAAAAGGCAAACTATCTAAAAACCTGGTGGACAGACAAAATTGGAAAGTTGTACAGCGAGAAAAGAGTAGCACTACGAGCGTATAACGTGAACAAAAACCAGCAAAATTACATCGTTTTGCAACGATCCAGGGCACAATTCAAAAAGGAAGTACGAAAGGAAAAAAGGAAATATATAGGGGAACTATCGGAGAAAATAGACGAGGCAACCCCGTCTAGACATCTTTGGAATATCGTAAAGGGAATCGATACGTCACTGTCCGGAGAATACAAGACACGAACAGAGATCACACTGGAAAAAGGAACAGAGTTCATGGAGTACTACTTTAAGGACAAGGTTAAGCCAATCCAAAAACCAACAGCTTGCACGGAGTATGAAATCGAGGGATACGAGATGGCGTTAAAGGACGAGGAACTGTTGGGGGTCCTAAAGAGCAGGAAAAATAGCTCGGTGCCGGGAGAAAATAAAATTTCATATGATATGCTCAAGCAGCTAACTCCAGAAATGCAAATGAAAATCTGCGAGATGCTGAGTCGTGTGTTTGTCACTGAGAAGATCGCGGAAAGATGGCGTCGCACGGAGATTCGACCGATCGAGAAAAAAAAATACAGACCCACAATTGCCAAGTGCCAAAAGGCCCATAGCGTTGATGAATGTAGAATTGAAACTTATAAATGCCGTGGTCAAAAACCGCCTCTCGGAAATAGCAGAAATCAAAAATCTCATCCCTAAGCTGTCTTTCGGTTTTCGGAAAAATATGTCGGCGACAACGTGCATCAACTACGTAGTAAATACTGTGCAAGAAGAAAAACAAAACGGAGTAGAATGCTTAACTGCCTTTTTGGACGTTAAAATGGCGTATGATTCTGTAGATACGAACCTGCTCTTACAAATATTAGCTAGGGATGGTATACCGGATAAACTCCTTTCCTGGCTATATCAATATCTGAGGAGTCGGCAAGTTTTCCTAGCCACAGAAGAAGGTACAGTACAAATGGAACTGAGCGAGGGTTTACCACAAGGATGCCCTCTGTCACCAATCCTATTCAACCTGTACACAGCGAACCTGCATGACCTGTCGAACGATGAATGCGAGCTAGTGCAATTTGCGGACGATTTTGCTGTCATCGCAAAGGGAAAAACAATGGAGGAGGCTACAAAAAGACTGAACGAATTCTTGCCGAAGCTAACGCGACGCTTAGAGATGCTCAATCTCAAACTAAGTGTAGCTAAATCTGCTGTCATACCATTCACTAACAAAAACATTGACCACCTCCGTGTCAACGTTCGAGGGGAGCGACTGGAAATTGTGAATACGCACAGATATCTTGGATACACACTGGATAGAAGTTTGAGACACCGAAAACATATCGAAGCGATCCGAAATGCAGCAGGAAAAAAGTTGACCCTACTCAAGCTACTGGGACGGAAAACAGGGAGAGCAAACCCGGAAACGTTGATCAAGGTGGGAAATGCTATAATCAGGAGCAGAATGGAGTATGGGGCATCGGTCTTTGGAAATGCAGCACCAGCGAATATAGGCATATTGCAAACTCTACAGAACTCGTACGTAAGATACGCGATGGGTTACTTACGTACCACCCCGGTGAATGTTCTGTTGGCCGATTCAGGTCAGCTACCGATGCGCCAACGGATTGAGGCATTAACAAAAAAGGAACTCATCAGGAGCATCTTCTTCAAAACCCCGAACCAGAAGTTCATCTGCAGCACCCTATCACGAGAGATATCCAATGGATCATATTTCACACAGGTCGCAGAAAAACACGTTGATCTACTATATCAAGTCCATCCAGCGGAAAAAAATAATCAGTGGCGAAGACGAATGCAGTATTTCGGAATGATCGACATCGGAAAAATAGTACATCGAAGCTTGGGAGAAGGGCAATATAAAAAGGGAAACGTGTCCAGTGACGTGTGGAACAAACTGTTTAAAGAAACAATGGAGAATGACTACAAAGGATATAACAGGATATTCACGGACGCATCCAAGAACTCTTTTGGTGTAGCTATCGCAGTGTATGATGAAAAGGATGGAGAAGTACTGACGGAGAAAATAAACGGCAACTTCACGATCACAAATGCTGAAATATTGGCGATCCAACATGCGGTGGAAATGTGCAAAAACAAGGGATACAGTAAGACGGTAATCCTGACAGACTCCAGAAGTGCCTGCGAAACCCTCACTAAGGATAAAGCCGTAGCCGAAAACTACATAATATGGGAAATCTTCAAAGAGCTGCAGAGCATGCCTAGGTCGTACGTAAGGATTCAGTGGATCCCTAGTCATCAGGAGATCCAAGGGAATGAAATTGCAGATCGAGCAGCGGTGGCACGAACACATGATAAACAATCTTTCTTCAATGGGATAACAATGAGCGACGCTATAATACTGAGCCGAAAGGAAATTTGGGACGAATGGGAGAGAAGGTACAAAGCGGAATCTATGAAGAAAGGGAAATGGCATTTTACGATATGCGAAACGCCATGCAAAACGATCTGGGCAAAACACCTAACACTGAATACCGAGCAAGTAAAAATAATGAACAGAATTAGAAGCGGACACACATTGACAAAAGAAAGGAGAGCACAATGGGGATTAGAGATGGACGATTTATGCAACCTTTGCGAAGAAGTTGAGGACCTAAAACACTTGCTTTACCACTGCTCAAAATACAACAATATAAGAATAAATTACAACATATTGGAATATATGGAGCCCTTGGAGCCAATTCTACGAGAAAAATGTGAAGAAAGCATGAAACAAATAGCAAAGTTCATCAAGGAAACAAAAATAATAGTATAAGAAACAAAGGAAACATAACGTTGAAACCGATGAAAGGAAAAAACTGAAGTATGTTGGCGAGATGGATCAACCATGGTCTTAGCCTGTCGAAAGACAATCCAAAAAAAAAAAGAAAACAAAAAGTTGCTAGTTAACAAAGAGAATAGTGAAAGAGACGCAGAGTGAAAATCAGTCAAAACGGCAACACTCCCTTTACGATGATTTCAACACTAGAATTTGGCAACCGTTTCCAAAGGCAGCACTTTAAATGACTCCTATTATATTTTGAAAACAAACCTTTTGTCGATCGTTGAATTTGTTTATCAAACGATGTGCATTTCGAAACAAAGAGATGAAATAATTCTAAAACTTGTTTTTACTCATACCACAGAGAACAGACGTCCATCTTCAGCATTCAACGTGTGTAAAATCTCTAACGGTTTCGAAGGTAGTTTGGATATCTAAACCAGGTGCGCTACTGTCGTCATGTTTTTTGTGGCTGAGTGCGACAGAATTGACAGCAGTTATTCCTCAACCCAGTCAAACTAGTCCGGAACCGATTCGGACTTCCAGCATGAATTCCAGCTCAAATACGTCAACCGATAGAGTCGGAATCGGTTGTTTTCTTTGAGCTAGATTCCACGCTGAATCCATCCAGGATTTCGAACCGGTTCCGGAATGGATTTGACGGATAGTTGGGATAGGTTGGTGTGGCGGCGCTAGTGTTTTTCGTATATTAATTCAAATGTTTACACACGTTTTTTAAATATTTTTGTTCGATCATGGATGTCTGTTCTCTGTGCTCATACATAGACTCTAGAATGCACCTTACAATCACGATTGCACTAAATTCTGACGAAAATTCAATTTTTTTTTGATAGATTTACAATACTTATCTCCTCCAACTCAGGCATGAGTAATGTTTATTTACATTGCACGATTGGTCTGCTCAATAAGGTATTTTTGGCTTCACACTATTCGTCTCTTTTCCTATTCTCTTTGCTAGTTAATAGCTAAGAGAAGAGAAGACAATCGCGTAGCCAATTTGATCCAGTCCTAACCTCAATATTGAACCAGCTTCTGATTGGTTGTTTTGCCAGTCAAGAGCGTTCATAATATTTTCAAACGGGATGAAAAACAGTGCTGCTGAATTTATTTTCGCTACTTTTCATACACATGAACATTTCCTGCAAATTGAATAAATACCCTGAATGACGATATAACTACGTGTATTGTTAAGAGAGATACAAATAAACTTAAAATTCAACTTTTAAATACAGCTAGTATTGTGAATTTTTGACAGAAGGTCGATATTTGAGCTACAATTATTTTCTGCAATTGTGAAAAAAACATGCAAATGGAATCTGGCAACGATGGATGCTTGTTGTCTTTGGAATTACGACAGGGCCTGGTAGATAAAATTAAGAAGAACAAGAAGCCTGTTGTCGTCTCTTCTCTTAGGTTAATAGTAGGTTTGTTCCAGTACACGGAAGTCACTCCCTGTTGCTCCGGAGCAAAAAATTCTTGCTCCTTTTCACTCCGATTTGCTACCAGAAGAAGAAAAAGAAAAGAAGATAATACAGGAACGATTTTCTCCCTGTTTGCTCCGGAGTACTTCCAGTTTCTCCTGGTACTGGAACAAACCTAGTATGTGCCAATAATATGGACGATTTATACGATATTTGCATAATTGGAACAGCGTTCATAATGCTGTTGCTATTGGCTGAAATAGGAAGACCAAAAGCTCGGTCTATTTGGGTGCATCCTTATTTACAGATGCGGAACAAAAAAGGAAGATATGGAACGTCCTTCAACGATTTGCTTCAAAGTCCTGATTTTTTTGCAGAAAACTTTCACATGAGCTCGTCCTCCTTCGATACTATTTTTGGGCGTGTTGGTAGGAATTTGCAATGTAAGGTAAATATAAGCTTTGTTCCAGTACACGGAAGTTGCTCCGGAGCAAACAGGAGCAAAAATACTTGCTCCGCTTTATACCAGTTTGCTACCAGAAGAAAAAAGAGAAGAGAATACAGAGACGGTTTTCAACCTGTTTGCTCCGCTGCACTTCCAGTTTCTCCTAGTACTGGAACAAACCTATGGTTTCTTCCGATAATTCCGTTGATGTCGATTTGCAAACATTTTCGTGCTAAATTTTGTATAACATGTATTTTAAGATCAAAGTAATCATCTGTCTATTCCTCGGTCGAACAACAAATTTGTAACATAAGTGGCTTTCATTGAAATGCTTTTTGTCGAACTGAGAATTTGACAATTATACTTTTGACTTTACAGGTGAATACGCGACCAATGGATAATATTCCACCGAAAATGAGACTGGTCATTGTGCTAGAGTTTTTGGCTTAAGGAACAATAGGTCGTCATATGGCATCGATATACCGTTTAAGCAAGCCATCGTTCGGAAGAATATTAGAACAAGTTTGCGACGCAATTATCTACGAATTTAGGAATGAATTCATGTCTTTCACAGAAGAAAATTGGCTCAAAATAGCGAATGAGTTCAACTATCGTTGGAATTTTCCGAACTGCTTGGGTGCAATTGACGGCCGTCACATTCCAATTGTTTGCCCACCGAATTCTGGTAGCCTTTTCTTCAATTATAAAAAGTTTTTTTCAATCGTGTTAATGGCTATTGGTGATGCAAACTACAAGTTCACATATGTCAATATAGGTGTTTACGGTAGTGAGGGGGATAGTGGTGTTTTCTCAACAGATAATATCGGTCGTCAGATTTATGCCGATACACTTCCATTAGCCGAATCAACCACCATTCACGAAATGAAAATCCCGTTCTTTTTCGTAGCAGATGATGCCTTTCCGCTTACTACTCGTATTATGAAACCATACGTTCCATCGAAGGGAAAAATGCTTACAACGGAAGAAAAGATTTTCAACTATCGTCTCAGTCGCGCCCGAAGGTGTATAGAAAACGCGTTTGGAATATCTGCTCGTAAATGGCTTTGCTTGAGTCAACCGCTTCGACAACATCCATCACGTGCATCCAAGATTGTATCAACATGTTGTATTCTTCACAACCTATTAATTGAAGATAAAACATACTGCCCAACTGGATTTGCTGATCACTATAACTCATCTGGTGTTTTAATTGAGGGCGACTGGCGACACACTGGCAGCCGTATGTTTGGATTACAAAAATTAAGCGGACGTATACCTGATAAAGCCAAAGAAATACGAAATAGTTTAAAAATATTTGTCAATTCAACAGCGGGTAGTGTACCATGGCAATTTACTGCTATTCGATAGACATTATGCATAGAGCACCATGCTCTTTTACCTAATTAAGTATGATTTGAAGTAGGTTACAGTCAGTACAAAACTCGTTACGAGGTTCTCGGTAGTCAAGTTTCGATTGTTAAAGCATGTACGACGTCATAGTACATATTTTTACTTTGTTCGTTTCATTATATACTTTGCTATATCATTTCAGCCTAGCTGTTATGAGTACAATACTACATCATAGTAATGCTGGGTTCACCGGTTCGTAAGAAGTAAACAAGAAAATATAAAGAAGTCATTTCGTAGATTAATCTGTTAAACTTACATTTTGAACCAATTGCCATATTGCTTCGTACACATCCATCACACCAACATATTTTATGAAAACATATAGCAAAAGTGGGTAGCATAATCTACACCGTTACAGGTGATTACAGTATATAATAACAGGGATTATAAGGTGTTAATTTTTTTTCATCGCATTTATGCGTTTGCTTCATTCGTCATGTTTTGTTATACCGCCAAGTATTCAGCGCAGAATTCTTTTTGATAGTTTTCTCTCTTCGACGTTAATTCTTTATTGCCATACAGGGTAATAGTATCGGTGATTTGCAGAGCGCTAGTTTTGTGACCGTAGGTAGGTTACGGTTCTGTAGTTTCAAGTTAGTACACAAAAACATTTCAATTCTACGGTAAAGCACTACTGTAATTTAACATACCAATAATTATGATTTGAATTATGAAAACTTCAAGAAGTATGATAGCTTTCCAATTGAATTGTACTACCTCACGCCGCAAAAAATTTTTTTTCGTTTCCTTCATATTCCCAACTTTAAACTGAATGATCTTTCAGTTATATGATCATGTTTTCAACAAGCAAACAATGTTTCTGTAGATAAGTGAGAATGTTGTGAACAAATTTTAGAGGGGGTGGAGATAAAATCGTGTATTGTGTATTTTACGACGATTCTCTTTAACCCCGTCAAACGATGGGATCCCGGTGCACAGAGGTTTAAAAGGCAGGGGTCCCTCCAGATGATTTCGTAGTACGGCTCAGATGTGGATCGGCAACACACCACGTTGCGCGTGTGATGTTATGCTGCAGGTCTCGTGTTTGTTGGGTCATTCGACAGAGATTTTTTGTGACGTCTTGGAGTCGCATCAGACCATCGTTGGGGTACGGTAGGAAATTAAGGGCACTTCTGGGAATGATAAGAGAAATGTTAGGGACAGTTAAATTTGGATATTTATGGTTTTTAGGAACGTGTATATGAGGGGCATGTAGATGAGATCGCAGCTGACCAGTACATCTCGAACCGGGACATTGGGTGATCTTCGTCGGGCCCGAAGGGAATCGTATGGTTGAGATCTGGCAGAACAGTACTCGGCGCATGCCCAGACAATATGGTTGATCTCGTAATAACCTTTGCCACAAGCGCAGATGCCGCTATCAGCGAGTGCAATACGCCGGAGATGAGCGTCCAGTGTGTAGTGATTGGACATGAGCCTAGACATCACGCGAATGAGATCACGACCAACATCCATCCCTTTGAACCAAGGCTTCGTCGATACCTTAGGAATTATCGAATGTAGCCACCTTCCTAGTTCACCATTGCTCCATGAAGTTTACCAACTTTCGGAGGTTCTTTGGTGGGTAATACCGAAAAATTTGCTGATGCTAATTGGTCTTTCATATGTGCCACCTTGTAAAGCGACCGCCTTAGCTAAAGAGTCCGCTTCTTCATTACGTGGAATAGAGCAATGCGAGAGAACTAAGGTAATCTTGTACGATCTTACAGACAAAGCACGAAGGCACTTCCAGATTTTTCCCCAGAAAATATGGAATATGCTTTCTAGGTTTCATTGAACGGAGAGCCTGGATTGAGCTGAGGCTATCCGAGACAATAAAGTAATGATCGGTGGGCAAATTATCAATGATCCCAAGGGTATACTGAATAGCAGCAAGTTCTGCGACGTAAACTGAAGCAGGATCATTGAGTTTGTATGAGGCGGTGAGGTTTTGATTGAATACACCGAAGCCAGTGGAGCCGTCGAGGCTGGACCCGTCGGTGTAAAACATCTTCTTGCAGTCGACTTCTCGAAATTTACTATGAAAGATGCTTGGAACCACTTGCGGACGTATGTGATGCGGGATTCCTAGAATTTCGTCCTTCATGGATGTGTCGAAGAATAGAGTTGAATCAGAAGCATGGGGGAGATTGACACGGTTGAGATAATATGAAGAAGGGTTGATATTTTGTGCCATGTAATCGAAGTACAAGTACATAAATCGAGTTTGAGAATTGAGCTCGACAAGCCTTTCGAAATTTGCAATTACTAATGGGCTCAAGATATCGCATCGGATGACCAATTGATATGAGAGGTCCCAAAATCGATTTTTCATCGGAAAGACGCCCGACAGCACTTCTAGACTCATCGTATATGTCAAGTGTATGCAACGTAAGGCAATACGCAAACAATTCGTTGGATTGGCTCTATTTTGACGAAATGAATGTTCGCAGCAAAGCGGAAACAGAAACTCCCGTACTCTATCACTATCACCGACAATATCGTTGTTTGGTACAGCCTGATTATGTCTCCTAGGTGGGCACCCCACCATGTTCCGGTTATTGTACGGAGAAAGTTGATCCTTTGTTGGCACTTCTGTTTCAGATACCTAATGTGACATCCCTCGGTTCCTTTACAGTCGATCCAGACCCCGAGATATTTGAAAGTTGAAACCTGAGCAATAGTTTGACTTATTAATTGAAGCTGTAGTTGCGCTGGTTCACGCTTCCTTGAAAACACCTATAGTTCAGTTTTCTCCGTAGAGAACTCGATACCCAGCTGGAGGGCCCAAGCAAACAAATTGTCCAAGGTATCTTGCAATGGTCCTTGCAGATCGACCGCTTTGGGTCCTGTAATAGAGACCACACCGTCGTCTGCAAGCTGCCTTAGCGTGCAGGAATTGACAAGACATTCGTCAATGTCATTGACGTAAAAGTTATAGAGAGGGGTGCTTAGATATAAGCCCTGGGGAAGACGCATGTAGCTAATTCGTGATGTCGAATCACCATGCGAAAAATGCATGTTTTTCAGACAGCAAGTTTAGCAAAAAGTTGTTTAGAGTCGGTGAAAGATCATGCTGGTGCAGCTTCTCAGAAAGCATTTTGATAGAAACTGAATGAAAAGCCCCCTGTATATCTAGGAAAACTGATGCCATCTGCTTTTTGCTAGCATAAGCCATTTGAATTTCTGTTGAGAGCAACGCAAGACAATCGTTCGTCCCTTTGCATTTGCGGAAACCAAATTGTGTATCTGACAGTAAGCCATTTGCTTCAACCTAATTGTCGAGGCGAAACAAGATCAATTTCTCGAACAATTTTCGGATACAGGACAGTATCGCAATCGGTAGATAGGAGTTGTGGTCGGAGGCTGGTTTTTGGATGGCGACGACCTGCACTTGTCTCCAGTCATGAGGGACAATATTACCCTCAAGAAACTTATTAAATAAATTCAAAAAGCGTCTCTTGGCAGAGTCTGGCAAATTCTTTAACAAGTTAAATTTGATTCTGTCTAACCCTGGGGTTTTATTGTTACATGACAAGAGAGCAAGTGAGAACTCCACCACAGAGAACAGACGTCCATCTTCAGCATTCAACTTGTGTAAAATCTCTAACGGTTTCGAAGGTAGTTGGGATATCCAAACCAGGTGCGCTACTGTCGTCATGTTTTTTGTGGCGAAGTTCGACTGAATTGACAGCGGTTAAACCTCTACCCAGTCAGACTAGTCCGGAACCGGTTCGGACTTCCAGCTCAAATATATCAACCGATAGAGTCGGAATCGGTTGTTTTCTTTGAGCAAGATTCCATACTGAATCCATTCAGGATTTCGAACCGATTCCGAAATGGATTTGACGGATAGTTGGGATAGGTGAGTGTGGGTGCGCTAGTGTTTTTAGTATATTAATTCGAACAGCGGGACAGGTCTAAGGCGCTCGGACACGCTAGAGGAGCAGGAATCCGTGTCATTTCACCCGTGTTCAAAATGGTCACATTGAAGTTGTCGCAAAGCTCATGAATTGAGGTAGATCGATTATCGTCATGAAAACAACCCCATGTCGCACCATGGGAGTTGAAGACGAAAAGTAGTAGTTTTCGGGTCCATTTTAGAGTTGAAGCAAATGATGTATTTTTGCCTTTCTCAATAGAAAGGTATAGCAATTGCTCTGAAAACCGACTTTTTAACGGAGGGCCGAGTGACATATACCATTCGATTCAGTTCGTCGAGTTCGGCAAATGTCTGTGTGTGTATGTATGTGTGTGTGTATGTGCGTCTGTGTGTGTGTACGCGAGCACAATCTCACTCACTTTTCTCCGAGATGGCTGAACCGATTTTTACAAACTTAGTCCCAAATGAAAGGTGCAACGTTCCCATAGGCTGCTATTGAATTTCTAATGAATCCGACTTCCGGTTCCGGAATTACAGAGTGATGAGTACGATCACGCAGAAAATGTCGATTTTAAGAAATTCTGCAATGAATGTATAATGGTGAAAATTTTTCCAAAATGTGACCACAACTGCTTCGATTTGTAGTACTAGGTCATTAACAGCCATTCAAAGTCTCTTTGGTCACATTGGCCACCATCATCGGTTCCGGAAGCCCCGGCGGAAGTATCCAAATTCAGACTAACAGTCACATCGGTTTCTCGGAGATGGCTACACCGAATCAACCAAACTTAGTCTCAAATGAAAGATGTTGCGTCCCCGTAAATGGCTATTAAATTTTATTCCCAACCGACTTCCGGTTCCGGAGTTACGGGTTGTGGCGTGCGATCACATAGCAAATTGTGATTCAAACCGATACTCCGATGGAAGCAAAAAAGGTAAAAATTTCGCTAAAATGTCTCTCAAATAATCTAACTTTGCAGTTATAGGTCCTCGACGGCCAAACAAACTTTCGTTGACTACATTGACCACCATAGACGGTTCCGGAAGTACCCGGGAAAAGCGGCCATCTTTCATAACTAGCAAACTCATATCAGTTTCTCGGAAATGGTTGGGCCGATTTTCACGAACTTAGTCCCAAATGATAGCTATTTTACCCCCGCAGATGTCTGTAAAATTTCGCACGGATCGCTTGTATGGTTCCGGAAATATAGACTGAACGGTCCGGTCACACATGAAATTCCCATATAAGCCGGAACTCAATTTTTTTTCAAAGGGGGGACCCCATGAAATTTCAGAAATCGAATTCGTATTTTTGATGCCAAACATCTTTAAAATGCATGAAACGTCGAGATTTTATGTTAAATCGAAAAAAAATTTTTTTTATAAAAATCGACTTTTTGGGACTGCCGATTTCGCATCTTTTTGCCTTACTCAATGTATTGCAATTGCTCTGAAAACCAACTTTTTAACGGAGGCCCGGAGGGCCGAGTGACATATACCATTCGATTCAGTTCGTCGAGTTCGGCAAATGTCTGTGTGTGTGTGTGTGTATGTATGTGTGTGTATGTATGTGTGTGTGTATGTGCGTCTGTGTGTGTACGCGAGCACAATCTCACTCACTTTTCTCCGAGATGGCTGAACCGATTTTTACAAACTTAGTGAAAAGTGCAACGTTCCCATAGGCTGCTATTGAATTTCTAATGGATCCGACTTCCGGTTCCGGAATTACAGGGTGATGAGTACGATCACGCAGAAAATGTCGATTTTAAGAAATTCTGCAATGAATGTATAATGGTGAAAATTTTTCCAAAATGTGACCACAACTGCTTCGATTTGTAGTACTAGGTCATTAACAGCCATTCAAAGTCTCTTTGGTCACATTGGCCACCATCATCGGTTCCGGAAGCCCGGCGGAAGTATCCAAATTCAGACTAACAGTCACATCGGTTTCTCGGAGATGGCTAGACCGAATCAACCAAACTTAGTCTCAAATGAAAGATGTTGCGTCCCCGTAAATGGCTATTAAATTTTATTCCCAACCGACTTCCGGTTCCGTAGTTACGGGTTGTGGCGTGCGATCACATAGCAAATTGTGATTCAAACCGATACTCCGATGGAAGCAAAAAAGGTAAAAATTTCGCTAAAATGTCTCTCAAATAATCTAACTTTGCAGTTATAGGTCCCCGACGGCCAAACAAACTTTCGTTGACTACATTGACCACCATAGACGGTTCCGGAAGTACCCGGGAAAAGCGGCCATCTTTCATAACTAGCAAACTCATATCAGTTTCTCGGAAATGGTTGGGCCGATTTTCACGAACTTAGTCCCAAATGATAGCTATTTTACCCCCGCAGATGTCTGTAAAATTTCGCACGGATCGCTTGTATGGTTCCGGAAATATAGACTGAACGGTCCGGTCACACATGAAATTCCCATATATGAAACGTCGAGATTTTATGTTATCTCGAAAAAATATTTTTTTATAAAAATCGACTTTTTGGGACTTTGCCGATTTCGCACCTTTTTGCCTTTCTCAATAGAAAGGTATTGCAATTGCTCTGAAAACCGACTTTTTAACGGAGGCCCGGATGGCCGAGTGACATATACCATTCGATTCAGTTCGTCGAGTTCGGCAAATGTCTGTGTGTGTATGTATGTGTGTATGTATGTATGTGTGTGTATATGTGTGTGTATGTGACCAAAAATGTCACTCATTTTTCTCAGAGATGGCTGAACCGATTTTGACAAACTTAGTCTCAAATGAAACGTGCAACGTTCCCATAGGCTGCTATTGAATTTCTAATGGATCCGACTTCCGGTTCTGGAATTACAGGGTGATAAGTACGAACACGCAGAAAATGTCGATTTTAAGAAATTCTGCAATGAATGTATAAAGGTGAAAAATTTTCCAAAATATGACCACAATTGCTTCGATTTGTAATGTTAGGTCACTAACATCCATTCAAAGTCTATTTGGCCACATTGGCCACCATCCTCGGTTCCGGAAGCCCCGGCGGAAGTATCTAAATTCAGACTAACAGTCACATCGGTTTCTCGGAGATGGCTAGACCGATTCGACTAAACTTGGCCTCAAATGAAAGGTATTGCGTCCCCATAAATGGCTATTTAATTTCATCCCGATCCGACTTCCGGTTCTGGAGTTACAGGTTGTGGCGTGCGATCACATAGCAAATTGTGATTCAAACCGATACTCCGATGAAAGCAAAAAAGGTAAAAATTTCGCTAAAATGTCTCTCAAACAACTTAAATTTGCTGTTCTAGGTCACCGACGGCCAACCAAACTTTCGTTGACTACATTGACCACCATAGACGGTTCCGGAAGTGCCCGGGAAAAGCGGCCATCTTTCAAAACTTACGAACTCACATCAGTTTCCCGGAAATGGTTGGGCCGATTTTCACAAACTTAGTCCCAAATGATAGCTATATTATCCCCACAGATGTCTGTAAAATTTCGCACGGACCGCTTGTATGGTTCCGGAAATATAGACTGAACGGTCCGGTCACACATGAAATTCCCATATAAGCCGGAACTCAAAATTTTTTTCAAAGGGGGGACCTCATGAAATTTCAGAAATCGAATTCGTATTTTTGATGCCAAACATCTTTAAAATGCATGAAACGTCGAGATTTTATGTTATCTCGAAAAAAAATTTTTTTTATAAAAATTGACTCTTTGGGACTTTGTCGATTTTGCACCTTTTTTCAGTTCAATATTACCGAGGCTGTTTTTTTCTTTTTCAAAATTTTAGAACTCGAATAATGATTTATTTTCCTGTATATAGTTGTCATGTGATGTATAATAATAAAATGTAATATATGCATTTAAAAGCTTTTAATGAATATAAACAACGCACACATTCTCGTGATTCATGATTGAGAAAGGCACAATTGCACCGCTAGGTGGATTAAAATAGGTTTTTAACATAGTTTTTGCCGTTGTCATAAAGAGAGCTATACAATCACTTCCAATGATCACTTAGGTATTATACAAAACGTTAAAAGTGACATTGGTAATATCAGTTCCTCGATTGCACTCAGCCAGAGTGTGGGACTTGCACAAAGTCGTCTTTTCCAGGTTGTAGCAGTTCCGTATTTAGCCTCTGTCACATTCACATTCATCCTGCGGTCTACTGAATATCAGACTTCAACTAGCTGGATGGTTCTCCGCGTTTAAAGGTTAGATTTTCGTTTCTATACGTGAGACAATTTCCTAAAATGATGAATCAATCGAATTAATCAGGACTGTCCGTCTTGCCCCACTAGTACACATATTTTTATACGATTGTACTCATTCACACATAAATCAACTCACCTGTTTTTTACAATGAAGTTGGCACTTAATAGTTACATTATCGAAATAAAAAAATCCGGGAAAAAATTGGTTCTTTGTGTAATAAACCTTAAAACCAAAGACTTAAAAATAACATCAGCACCTAAGATGCACTACTGATTATCAATGTTTGCTTAAATTGTACACGTGTAATAGTAGGCAAGGCATACTGAGTGTTTCATAATTTAAAGTTATTCATAATAATAGGGTATACATACAAATAATTTGAATTTTAAAAGTTATATGCCTAAAACAGCAATATGTCCGTCTTACCCCACCTGTCCGTCTTACCCACAGTTCCCCTACTTTCTTGAGTAGTTATTTTAGGGGCCCATGAAGAGGCACCTTCTGGCCTTTACGACGAAGCTTGGGAGAGGAAATGTTCCTCATTTTTCTATTGCTTCTAGGCATAGCAGAAGATGTTCCCTCCTGGGGTTCATCACAGTCGTCTTCGTCAGTAGACTAGTTGGTATACATGTTCGTAGAGAGAGGTGGCGTAGCTATCATAAGCATTTCTGCAAAAGATCCTCTTAGAGCGTCCCTGAAGGGAACGCTTAAGATTCTCCTCGCGCTGTTTGTACGCGGGACATAAAGGGAGATCATGTGGGTTTCCCCCACAGTAGAGAAACTTTTCGCTATCCATTCCACAGGAATCATCTGCATGATTCCCACCGCATTTCCCACAACGGGCCTTATTGCTACAATGGGATGCTGTGTGTCCCAATTGTTTGCAATTAGTACAGTTCATGACCCGCGGCACAAAGAGGCGAACAGGTAGACGAACCTTGTCAAAAAGGAGATAGTTGGGTAGAGCAGAACCGAAGGTGAATGCAGAAGGTGAAGGTCACCCGATACAAGTCTGAGTTGACGTATATTTTCTTCCCGTCAGCTGCGACTGATGCTGAATGCAAACGTTTGCACTCCAGTATCTTCACTGGCTTAAGCATGAATCTTTGAAACAGCCAGCCCTAATAAACATTTTATGAAGCAAGAGCCTATCGACCTGTTCAGGGTATCATCCAAACAATATGTGGAATCGTAGGACTATATGTGTTAAAGTTCGTGTATAATATATTATCAGGTCCTCGAAACTCAGACTCGAATCGGAAACGACCCCACTGACTTCAGCCCTGTAAGCTGGAATGTACACCCTGCACCCCTTCGTAAAGGGACCGTAGCCAGCAATCTCATTTGCTTGATTTAAACTGTTAACAACCACCCGAAGCTTATTAGGGCGAATTTTCGATATTTCTGTCACGGCCGAATACCGATCCATCAGAACTCGAGAAATCTGCAACAGATTCAAACACTTTTTTATCTTTGGTACGAAAGAAGATCACGAATGGCCCGGTGGCCGAGCTTGGATATACTTTGAGCCGGGGAGCCGATTTTGTTTCGACGTCCATCTCACATTGAGATGAACCGCCGTCAGGGAAAGTCATTTTTGCATGGGTCTATTACCCAGTGCACGTTAGTAAGACAACCAAGAAGGGGAATCGTAAACTAATACTTAACTTGTGTATGTAACGGTATCCAAACGGCTTACTAGAAGAACACTGCTTGACTGGTCACTGACCGGCAAACGGTACTCGGAAAAATACTGAAACGAGTGAGTGCGCAAGATAACCTTGAACGCGGATTAGCACTATTCTTTGTCACTATAGACTGCACGGCAATAAAATACTTCTGTTTCGACTGAGCGCTCGAAAACTCATGCCTTTTACTATCTTTTATCGCTCAGTAAATGCTTTTTGATACATTGCATGATGAAGGTTTGCGATTTCGTAAAATTGACCCTCTGGGACCACATTACGGATTCACCAGAACTGACCATATCGGCCAAATGGCCCGCAAATTGGTTTTTAATGAATTCATATATCTTGTGAAGCTCAGTAGATGTTTTTTATATGTCGCATGATGAAGATTTGCGATTTCGTAGAATTGATCCTCTGGGAACTGGACTTCAAACTTGTTTTGAATGCATTCGTCCATCTCGTGAATTCATTCTGTAAAGCAATGTTATTTTCGAGTTTATGTCAATGTATCCATTGACAGTTTTCTTTCAAGAACAGTAATTTTGGAGCAGACTCGTGTGCATGTATTGCATTAAAAAACATAGGCAAGCAAATATTATTGACGTTAACGTAATTTTACTTCCTCTAGTGGTCCAAAATTGGTTGTTTACCCTATCTACCAAGTTCTCTAATTCCGGATCCTGTCTCATACTCCTGAGAAGAGCCGCGCTTCGATGCTGGCTGGCTGATCGTAGCGCCGGCCAGTGGCAAGTTACTATAAGCTGTTATCTTCCCATGATCGCAAATCAGTCCCATAAAGATAGGAAATCCCATAGAAGAATTGTGGCAGTGTTGTCATTTCAAAGCGAGAGTTTTATATCTTACACAAATTGAAAACTTTGCCTGTATGTCAGTTCTCAGTAGTTAAGCCATAAACATTTTAGCCTATACCGTTCAATTGTCAACGATTACCCAATCAACACTGACAATACAATACTTCCAAGCCAACAGCATCACCAACAAAGTTAAAATATTCACAATCTTATCTCAAAAGGCGAAAAGGTAAATCAAAATACCAAGGGACACACGTCGACTATCTACTAAATGGATTTCGGAGAAATATTTTAGAATGTAATCTTTTTTCTAAAAAACATTATTCAGACTAAAAACAATTAATTGTTCTCATTGTTGCGCTTCTCGATTATTGCCGAATAAGCCATGGATACAAATTGGAAATTTAAATCAGTGATGGTATCCTCATCTAACTGCTCGAACAATTTTTCGTTGCATCCAAATATGATTGTGCTTTGGCGTATCCTCTTTGTCCCCTCGTTTTTCTATGAGTTCACTTATCGAGCGGCTCACTGTTTGGATTGCCTCCATGGTCTGATTAGTTCGGCCTTGTTTTGTTTTTCGATCGCTGTAGCTATAGCTACAACCGGCGCTACTCAATTCGTCATTTACACTTCCACTGCTAGCTACACTTCCACCACCAGGTACACTTCCACCGCCAATGGAAATAGTTTCACGCAGGCTCGATGTTGAGCTGTCGTCCATAAATGATAGCTCATCTCGAAGATCTTGCGATTCAGGTAATTCAGCTATTTCCCCATCTGAGTCCTCCGGTGCAGCATCCCCGCTTTTTGTTTTCATTTTTTTTGCTTTTTGGAGGATATAACGGTGGGTATCTCTCGCCTTTTTCCATAAAGATTTGGCATCCGGCACTAAAAAATTAAAGAAAACCACCATAGGTATAATTGCATAAATAACAAAATGAATTTATTAACATTTAAGTAGAAAAAGACATCATGACAAACACGAGTTTGGAAAACGTCTGTTTGTGTTTGAGATAGCTGAACCGACTTTCACAGATGAAAGGAACAATGTCCACATCGGTTGCCATTGAGTTTTTGGCGTAACTACGACTTACCTTCAATTCCCAACGATTTCGATATATTATCCCATGCCGCATTTCGCTTCACGATGTTCCGATAAAACTTGTTGCTTTTATCCCAAAGGCAGGGAAAATTCCGAACAGCCGATGCGACTGCCTTTTTCTGGTTTTCGATGCCGGCTGATTTTCGTTTTTGGGAGCCGTCATTTTCTTTCTCCTGCTCACCTTCTAGTGTAATTAACTCCTCTGCTTCATCACCAACAACACACTCCTCCACAATAATTTCATTAAAAAACGAATCCATTTTCGAAAAACAAACAAAATTAAAAAAATACCGCGCGAGCAGAAACCAAAACATTCAATACCGTGAAAAGTTTTCAGAATAGACTCGAGTATTCGGAAACAGCCGTTCACCGTGAAATGCAATGACAATTATATTCACCATTTTTCATCGATTCCGTTCATCGCGTTTACACTCCCGGTGAACAAGGGAAATATCCACTGCGAACATATTTCACGGTGAAATATTTAAAATGATCGGGGAATGTGAATAGTAGTCCATAATTGTGCATGGATTCGCTAAGTATATTAATGAACTATCGTTTAGTTCCAGTTTCATCAATTTCTATGCACTAATAAGTGAGATATTGGAAAAAACAATTTGGTGCGCATCGAGTTCACGTTCATTTTCACCGAGGGTGTAAATAGGCCTTGAATTGAAAATACCCAATTGAAAAAATACACGAGAAATGCTTCAATATACCTTAATACATTTAATGCGCCGAAAATACACTAAGAGCATGTTCAGGAGAGTTTCAGTTTTAGATTTATAATTTTGACAGTTCTATAATATAAAACTGAAAATTTTAAAACTAGAACTTTCTGTCCCCAGCAGCAGTTTTAGCGGATGTTCTATTCAGTTTAAAATTCATGTCTCGCCATGCCTTCACCGTTACTGCATTCAAATTTATTTTTCCCCAGTCTATCGGTTCTAAGTGTCTCTGCTGAAAACTTTGCATGTATTTAAAACACAGTTCTAAACGCGATTTGTGCGAGAATTCTGGCAACGAATTCGCTCAAATGCAACAACCGTTTCTGACAGAAGTGGTTAAACCAACCGATGCTGCTCACTTTTATCCAGAATCCAGTCAGAAATGTACGGCCAAAATCTCTGCACGCTTCCTGCCACATCTTTGTCAGATGTTTTACTCGATTCGAGCTAAAATTCTACCAGGTAGGAATTGCCATGATATTTGCACAGTTTATGTCCGAGTTATGCCAGGGTTTTGCTCGGTTCCTGTCAAAATTTGCCAGAAAACGCGAGCGATACCGAGTTCGCCCTAGCTCAACTAACCCGACAGAATACGCGCAGAAATCTGACAGGCTGTCTGCCAAACCAAGACTTACAGAAATCTAGCAAAGCGGTCTCTGCCAGAAAATTTGCTCACTGGGCATAATATTTGAAGAAAACAAACATCCCGCAAATTTGAAAATACTCACAGGGGACGTGAACATAGGTAAATCCGAAACTTCCTACACACAGAAAAAAAAATATTGGTAAAAGTAAGAGTGTTCCGCTCTTAGAAAAAAATAACCAACGCCAACTATTAGGTTGAAAGTAAAACTTTAAAATTAATCAAGAATAATAATCAAAGTAAAAGTTTTCCTTTTAAGCAAATGAAGAATAGTACTCAAAACCAAAGTTTTATTTTTAAACTAAGAGTATGCGTTGGTTGTTTTTTACTAAGATTGAAAAACTCTTATTTTACCAACATTTTTTTCTGTGTACCAGCACCAGTAGGAAATTTTTTTATCAACAATTTGCTCGTTTTAGCGACATAAGCAATGGTTTAATGTTTGCCCTAAATAGTGAAGCTCTGAAATCTTGCATGTTCGAAGTTTATGCGACGGATCAATAGGTTAACCTGCATTATAAATCAACACTCGTTGGGGGAATAGAATCGAAACCAATGCTCGATGCATTGAGAATGCAAAACACAAGATTGTACGCAGCTCACCTGGGTTCAATTCCCAACCCCGCACATAGGGTTAGATTTTTCCAAACACAAGAATCCGAATTACAAGTTGCTTCAGATCAACTTGCAGGAATAAGTTCAGCCATAACTCTACGTCCAGTTGGAATTCCACCTGGATTTTGTCATAATTCAGGCTCCGGTGACACAACCGAGTCTAGTATAACCAGCAGGAATTTCATATGATTGTACTGAGAAGCATCTCAATTTTTTCACCAAACTAAAGACAAATGTTGCTTCAATTACATGTTCATCAGCCTTGGTACAGCAATAGAAGCATATCTGGTGAATCTCTCCGCTTCCTGCTTCTCATGTCATGACCAAATTGATGATTTCTTTAACGTGCGTCTACTGGAAATCACCAGTAGAAGCAAACTAAAGAAGTCACTAATTCTCTAAAAAATAAATTTGGCATAGTGCTTAATTGTTCGTCAATCATGAAAAATCACTGTTAATTCCATTTGTACTAATTTTATTATTTGCATTTATGAAATTATTCTATTTGCATTCTACAATAATATTTAAACGTTAAAATTCTGTAACATACGGCTTCAATTGATTATTCAACAAAAATACAATAGTTGCATACAAGTGTACGTTTTAGTACACTAATATATAAGAATTATGAAATAATTCAGCAATGCGCCTAATACATTGCATTTCGTGAACAATACACAAATACGTCTTTAATGCACTAATACGTAAGAATTGTGAAAGAAATAGTCAATTCTCATCAATACACAAAATACGTGTCATGTCGTGAAAAATACACAAATACGTCTCTCAATACGTTAGCCTGAATCGACAATACTAAAGTGAGTCGCCCCTCGGTCAAAACCCTACAAAAAACAGCCCTACATTCAACAAAACATTGGGCAAAGTGGATCAGCGTAGGACGATTGTTAAGTAATCTTTTCTGCGAGGGAGTGCAAAATTGATGCAAAAATGGAAATTAAATGTAAGTTTTCTAAGTTGATGCAAATTTGTTATACATTCCTAGAGTGATCTGCCCCTAGGACCATAATCACAATACCTTTTCCATATTCATCCAAAGAGAACAGGTTATGTGACGTCATGCTCGATTGGCTCCGGCATTTGACATGTTCAATTGGCACCGCTCAGTGTCTCCGCCTAACTATGAATATAGTAACTATATATTTTAGGCATTTTTGGTACTTCCCAGACTTTAAAAATTATTATTGCAAACTAAAGACGCTGAATTACTTAATAAAGACTCGCCATCTTATCCCAACTAAATAAAATGGTTTGGCAACATTATTTTCTGCAAACTAGCACCACTGTCACGCATTAACTTCAGTTGACTCGTATACTACAGTTACCGCACAGTTTAAAAGCCGATAATTTTTTCATCATGAAGTGCTGTGTGAAGTTTTGTACCAATAAAACTACCGCTTGTTTTAAAAATATTGGTTTTTTCGCTGCCCGGTAAACTACGTCCTTCGTGCGGAATGGGTCCGGTTCTTTGGTTTACCAGAAAATTACAACATTACGGAACGTGGCGGTGTTAAAGTCTCTGCAGCTTATCATTAATCAGTTGTGCTTTGATGTCGTTATTCTCCGTTGTAGAGATATTTTGGTAATCCATCGCTTGAAAGTCAGGTTGAAGATTGAGCACATCTGCATTTTTGATATTTCTAACAGTGATGCGTTGATTTCGTGGTTCGAAACGCCGTTCGGAGATATTCTGACTGTTAGAATGGTGTGTGGGGAGTTAGGGATCTCGGCAAAAGATGCGAAAAAAGGCATTACTGAATTACTGAATAAAGACGCCATCTTATCCCAACAAAATAAAGTTGTTTGGGAACATTATTTTCCGCAAACTAGCACGACTGTCAAGCGTTAACCTCAGTTGACTCGTATACTACAGTTACCGCACAGTTGCAACGTCGATAATTTTTTCATCATGAAGTGCTGTGTGACGTTTAGTACCAATAAAACTACCGTCGGTTTTAGACGGTGGGCAGCTATTTTCGTCCTCGTCCCTTACCACCAATTTTTATAAAGTGATTCATCAGCAGTGCTATGTTTGAAAATGAACCACCTTGGTTATGCAACTAATTTTGACATTAAAAATGTCTTACTCCACTATCTGGGGCTAGGTGTCATTCTAAAATCTGAACTATCTCCCATGTAACGAAACTATGTAAGGTTTGCACGCTTATAACTCCGATATTACTAGATGGATTTTAATCATTCATACACCAACCGATTCAGAAACACCTAACTTAAATATTGGTAATAATTTAATATCTCCCCAATAAAAGTAGACTTTTGGAAATTGGTAAAATTAAAAAGTTCACGAAAGACGGGAAAATTACCATTCGTGAGGCTGATTTCTCAGACACAGCCGTCAAGAGAGGGCAGCTTAGTTGCTCAATCAAACACGAAAAGTCATAAATAGAAGCAACGCATGTCCGTTTAAATCAGTTGTTGCTATTATCCCATACGAGCAACATCGTCTCCGGGCGATGCAATAAGCGCTATCGATTTTCGGTAACGTTGGCATTTGCACACTCGCACCTAAGTGACTAAACCATGTACTGTTAGTTTATAAATAGAGGTAACGCGTACCCGTTTGAATCAGTTTTTGTTCTTATGTCGAACGGGTAAGATCATGGCTGCAGCGTCTGGGCACTACAATAAGCGGTAGACGCTATGCATTTTCGGCAGCGGTGGCCGTGTGCGGATTTTTCGGGTACCAGCACGATGTCACAGAATGATTTGCAAAGTGGGTGGGTGGGGTGGTTTGGATTTAATTCAATACGGTGTGTGCTGCTTAAGAGTGTTGCGTTTGAAAAACATATATTCATTTTTATGCATGCGTGTGCGTTGTAACTTGTTAATCCATGTTTACGGCGCTTTGTAGCTGCGTAGGGTAAAGAGCCTATTGGTTTTCATGTTTCATATTTCGGTTATATGTTTTTTATCAGTAAGGCATCTGACAACGTGCTTCTGTAGTTATTGCACTGTTCAGCAGCGTAGTATTTTATATAGGAGAGTACACTCAGGTTTTTTTACGCGGATTTTGAAATTTACGCGGTTTTCATCACCGCGTTTTTTTTAAACTCACGCGGTTTTCATTTACACGGCCTGTATCCCCTGCGTGAAAAATCTGAGTGTAATTGCATCGGAAACAATCACATTCCCAGCAGAACTTTTTGTTTTCTAATTTCAAACACTTTTGTTTCGTACTGCACACAACGGAAAATTTTAAAACAGAACTTACCGTCCCAGCAGCAGATTAAGCGGGTGTTCTTTTTCGATTCAAATTCAAGCCTTGTTTTAAGCGTTACTGGACTTAAAATTGTTTTCCCAGTTTATCCATTCAGAATATCTGTCCTACCCTATGTATTTAAAACACAGTTCAAATTGCAATATACAACAAATAGAACGGTTGGGTATACTAATTTAAATTTTAAAATAAATCTGTTTTAAATTATGAAACAAACCGCTGTACTGAAGATATAATTATGTCAGTCCTATTACCACATAAAACACCTATACAACATAAAATGCTGCAGAATTGGTTTAATAATATAATGTTTACACTACAGAGTTATAACACGTTATAATAATTAGCAGCAAGAAAAATGTCACCAAGATCGCATAAAAATCCGTTTTAACTCGTAGTGCGAACGTTGTATAACAATGTAATTTATCAAATAATTTCATTTGTTCAACCACTAATCGATCAAGAAATACTTAACCTTAAGATTGTTTACTTAAGTTCATTAGTACATTATTGAAAATTTAAATGGAAAATGAAATTCCCAATTTCATGGAGCATCTGTATATTTCCGTTGGCGGACGTGGGCTTCCTCATCACAGTTCTCAATATGGAACTTTTCTTTTGAATATTTTTTCTGGACAGACCAGCCTATTTTTACTAGATGGCTCAGCCAAATAATGCCAATCACCTAGTGAGATACTTGATTAATTGTAATACAGTAAGATACCGTTTTTGGCACGTTCCGTTTTTGACATGCTCCATTTTTGGCAACAAAAATGTTCCGTTTTTGGCAACAAATGGGTTTCGTTTTTAGCAACATCATTTTTGTTCATAGTAATTCTTTTGAAAAATGCTCAATAATCATTTTATGGTAATAATGGATATCGCTTTTGACTTTATTGCCAAACATAGGGGTCATATTTACTATATTTTATGGGGGCGGGCATAGCGAATAAAGTTAAATTTGTTGATTTTTTTTTCTATTATTTAATTCCATTTCACATATTCTTATATAATTAATGTTCTTGTAACACTTTTGATGTCGCAAATTGAAAATAAAAGCTTTTAAGGTAAGGTTCCATTTTTGGCACGGTTCCATTTTTGGCAACTGAAAAAAAATATATTGTTGCCAAAAACGGAATCCTACTGTAATAGATTACCGTTAAATGACCTTCAATAAATTATGTTTTAATGGGGAGGGTATATAGCAAATCGTAACATATGAAAACAGGCGAGTGAACAAGAACGTGAGTCGATATGTGTGATAGATAAAATTCATTTGCACGCTCTTGAAAAAAGCTACACTTTTAATGTCACCGTGGTCGTGTCCTGTACACAACCCTTTAATTTTTTTCGATCTTTTTTTAAATGCAAATAATTTAGCAATCTTCATTTCGTTATATTCTGAATTGCACATATTTTGTCGTATGTAATTTTAAATGTACTTTTATTCGATGGCATTGTAAAAGAACACGTATCCTCCGCCGGTTGATGCCAATCGAGTTGACATTTCTTTAGACTGAGCAAACTAATTTATTTGTTTGATTAGTGTTTATTTGACCAACTAGGAAAAGAATCCACTGGGTAATGCGGGTGGGAAATACGCATGGTCTTGTCTGAGTGAATGACTTTTGAATTATGTATGAGGGTGGAGAATTGACAATTCGCAAGATTAATTCAAATCCAATTACCAATTTGCGGTAATCATTTCAGCACGAGGAACAAATCTTTTATTGTCATATTTAATGGTTTAATTTTAGTTTATTAACTCATCAGTTAATTATACTGAACTAAGAATAAGAACGTACTATTTGGAAACGGGGGGTGTTTGATTCGTGCATCATTATTATCGTTTAGGAACGCAGCATCTACATTTTCTCTGTTTCGCGTCTTCATTGTAATATCGCAATGTTTACTCGAACGAGGTGGAAAATTTCAAGTTACTGGATCTCAATATGAGATATGATTAATTGTGACATAAATGGAAGGGGAGCACGTTATGTGCTTTGACGCAATCGGCCGTTTTACGCACGACAACGTCATGTATATAGGAAATTCCATAGAACATGAACACTTTTGCGAGTAGCGGCATTAAAGTGCTTCTACAAAATGAAGGAAAAACTGAAATCGTTTGATTCGTATTAGGCCAAGGGGAAAAATGACGGGGTAATATGAAAAAGAGTTAGTATTGGGCAATCTTTGCGTGACATAATTTATGAATGTTCTACAATACCACTTTAAACTCATTGTTTACGGTCCATTTTGCATTGTCGACAACACTCCCGATAGCCGGCTGTCCGGAGTTCAAGTCGTTTTCGATGAAACAATCTCGATAAACGATTACCCAGAGTTTAAACGCCTAGAACATTTACGTATCCTACAGTCAATAAACTATTCAAACATCTTATGCACGAAAATATATTCTCAGTCGCATCGCTTGCTTGAAGCGAATCCTGACTAACAACCCACCCTCTACCCAATCCGTTTTACTTATGGGAGTGTCACTGAGTCGGGGTCTTCCGTTAAGTAAGTACCACATCAACACTTCCTTTCTCATCCCAAGTTACGGTAAAGATGGTCGTGGCCCGCAATGGTGGCTCTCAGGCCAAATTCTCGCTTGGATTGGATCTGGAAATGAGAGTCATCAGTCTGCAATCTAAGAAGTATACCGTGCTTACGCAACGCAATAAAGCTACCGCCGATTTTAAAAATATTAGTTTTTTCGCTGCCCGGTAAACTACGACCTTCGTGCGGAATGGGTCCGATTCTGTGGTTTACTAGGAAATAACATTACGGATAGTTGAAATGGTTGAAGCTACTTTTAGTAAGCACCCGTAATGATAAAAGTTGTATGTTTTACCTTGCCTTAGAGATTCGATTCAGAAATTTATTCAAAATATTTTAACTCACTATCACAATAATTTCCAAAATTCATTCATCAGATTGCAACATTTGACAAGTCTTCTGCTCGATTGGAATGACAATGACAGGTCTCGTGCTCGATTGGAATGACACTGACAGATAAATGGTAAACAAACGATTGACGTGTCGAGTCTTTATCCAGAGGGGTTCAGCATACAGCACTCTAGTTAGAGTGTAGCTAAGAGGCCATGACGTTCAGCGTCGTTATTATGCATACATTTGAAAAAGGTCCATACCAAAGAGAATAGGGAAAGAGACGAATAGTGTGAAGCCAAAAATACCTTATTGAGCAGACCAATCGTGCAATGTAAATAAACATTACTCATGCCTGAGTTGGAGGAGATAAGTATTGTACTTCTATCAAAAAAGAAATTTGAATTTTCATCAAAATTTAGTTCAATCGTGATTGTAAGGTGCATTCTAGAGTATATGTATGAGTAAAAATAAGCTTTAGAATTATTTCATCTCTTTGTTTCGAAATGCACATCGTTTGATAAACAAATCCATCGATCGACATACGGTTTGTTTTCAAAATATAATAGGAGTCATTTAAAGTGCTGCCTATAGAAGCGGTTGCCAAAATTCTAGTGTTGAAATCATCATAAAGGGCGTGTTGCCGTTTTGACTGATTTTCACTCTTCGTCTCTTTCCCTATTCTCTTTGGTCCATACTTCTGTGAACTTACCAACCAAAATATCCAGCAACCAAAAAGCTCACCAACCGAAAAGCTCCTATAATTATGGGCACCATTGTAGCGTATTAGCCACCTGGTGTCGGATAGCTGAACAAGCTCAAGCCAAAAACGGAATCCTACTGTAATAGATTACCGTTAAATGACCTTCAATAAATTATGTTTTAATGGGGAGGGTCAGCGATGCCAACCTTCCAGTTTAAACTGGATTCTTCCAGTTTTTTTTTACAACATCCAGTCAAACAGACAATCGGAAAAATCTTCCAGTTTTTTGAAATTTTAGCCAGTTTTATCCAGTTTTTTTTAATATTCATTTATTTAATTTTCTTTCTCACAAATTGTAACTCGATTCACAGAATTTTCAAGCAAGCGATGGGATGATGCAGAGTGCCGCAGAATAAGATTTAAATCCACCGTGACCTGAACTCTTTTTATACTACTTGTGAGTAAAACGGTACAAGAATGTACATTTTGATACGATTTCAAATGAATTTTACTCAAACATAAAGGTGACAGTACATTGTGTCAAATATTTACATAAACATTTGTTGTATTCGCAGCTAGTTGCTATAGTATCGTAAGAAAGGATTAAGCGCATTCTCAAGTTTAGTAAAGGGTCTTAAATTTACGATTTTGTGGATTTTGTGTAGATTGAAAATCTTCAAAACAGTAAAATTCGACTGTAACTATTAGAATTACAGTCAAAGTCAGATGTTCTAATATTTTTTAAAATTTGGACAACAATATCAAAAACTGACTCAAATTTTCAATAAAAGGTTTGGAACATACGTGTTTACTTAAAATTACGTTCATTGAATCGTTGACTTAAACATAACAAGAGTATAGTAGGTTTTTTCGAGCATCCAGTTTTTTTCCAGTTTTTTTTCTAGAAAGATTCCAGTTTTTTTGAAAAAAATGTTGGCAACGCTGGGGAGGGTATATAGCAAATTGTAACATATGAAAACAGGCGAGTGAACAAGAACGTGAGTCGATATGTGTGATAGATAAAATTCATTTGCACGCTCTTGAAAAAAGCTACATTTTTAATGTCACCGTGGTCGTGTCCTGTACACAACCCTTTAATTTTTTTCGATCTTTTTTTAAATGCAAATAATTTAGCAATCTTCATTTCGTTATATTCTGAATTGCACATATTTTGTCGTATGTAATTTTAAATGTACTTTTATTCGATGGCATTGTAAAAGAACACGTATCCTCCGCCGGTTGATGCCAATCGAGTTGACATTTCTTTAGACTGAGCAAACTAATTTATTTGTTTAATTAGTGTTTATTTGACCAACTAGGAAAAGAATCCACTGGGTAATGCGGGTGGGAAATACGCATGGTCTTGTCTGAGTGAATGACTTTTGAATTATGTATGAGGGTGGAGAATTGACAATTCGCAAGATTAATTCAAATCCAATTACCAATTTGCGGTAATCATTTCAGCACGAGGAACAAATCTTTTATTGTCATATTTAATGGTTTAATTTTAGTTTATTAACTCATCAGTTAATTATACTGAACTAAGAATAAGAACGTACTATTTGGAAACGGGGGGTGTTTGATTCGTGCATCGTTATTATCGTTTAGGAACGCAGCATCTACATTTTCTCTGTTTCGCGTCTTCATTGTAATATCGCAATGTTTACTCGAACGAGGTGGAAAATTTCAAGTTACTGGATCTCAATATGCTTAAGGACCATTTAGAAATTCTGCCACGCTACTAGGAGGAAGAGATATGATTAATTGTGACATAAATGGAAGGGGAGCACGTTATGTGCTTTGACGCAATCGGCCGTTTTACGCACGACAACGTCATGTATATAGGAAATTCCATAGAACATGAACACTTTTGCGAGTACACAGCAAAAAGAATTGTAATGATGGTCGATGCGATGTTCACCGATGCGCATGGAATTTAGACGTAATGGTAAATCAAATACAATATTGTGCTGTTTTAGATACAATTATACACCAATCACCTAGTATCACATAGAAACTATGTGACTAGGTTTTTACGTCATTTCCACTGAATATTGCTTTCGGATCGATATTGTATTGCAATGAAAATGATGTACGAAATTGTTGCATTGAAAATTGTGTAATATTAATCTCCTGGAAGAATATCCCTGTTCAGAGTGTGATATTGTTCATTAACATATTTGTATTATCACACGATTTGGTGTAATATTATATTCATAAATACGCACATCACTGTTTACATCAACTTTACTGTGATATCACACGCACTAACGCTATATTAAACAGTACAAAATTATTTTCAGTGTATGAATGACAACTCTTCGCCGCCTGCCACATCTCGTTCATCAAAGACTTTTCCTGCGTGTGATGTGTGATAATTTTGGTATACAGATTCTCTACTCGTGCTAGTCCGTCTTTAGCAGGAAAAGTTTGCTCATCCCCTCCAAGTCTTCAAGATTAGGAAGTGCGCAATTCCATAAGGTGTTCCCGAGGCCAGATCATCGAAAAATTTTGTCGGCATAGCTGCATGTATTACAAAAAGACAGTTTGTTTACTGGACTACTTATAGCTCGGCTGTGGTATGGAGGTTAATGAACGATCGATCATCAAATCAACCGAAGTAGGAAGGATCAGCTGGATTATCGGAATGACCATGAAGAGGCCGGGAAATTAGTACAGCTTTAATTTGATAAGAAGAACAGACCAAACTTTATCATGGTAAGTGAAATCATTTGCATAATTTTAAACATTTGACACCCTTTACATCTACCGTCCGCATATTTTCCATAATTGTCAGAGAATTTGTCCCCTGGTATTCTTCATCGTGATAACAAACTGTGTAATGCTGCGACAAATGAATCGTTCGATAGATTTTAGACCTTTATACTATTTGTCACCATACACACGAAGACACTATCTTTTGACAGCAGCTGTTTTCGTCCAACTTGCTGTAAGAGAATATGTCCAACATAATCAAGACCAACCTTTTGAAATACTGGCACTGGCACATAGATTCGCCATTAACTCACGTACTTTTGTAGGTTTGATCTTGAAGGTCGTTTTCTCGAATAACTTCCGGATTCAGGAGAACATTGCAATCGATCGATACTAATCGTGATCGGAGCCTGGTTTTCCTGGCTTTTGAATGGCGATGTCATTTAGTTGTCTCTAATCGTGAGGGACAATGTTACCCCCAAGAAACCTAGTAAATGAATTCAACGAGTATCTTTTAACAGATTCTGGCAGATTCTTCACCAAATTGAATTTATTCCTGTCGGGCCCTGAAATTTTATTGTTACATGATACGAGAGCAAGTGAAAACCACCATCGAAAATAGTGTTTCGCTCGCATTATCGTGAGGGTACGTGGCGCGGTCAGTTTTCTGTGCCGGGTGGAAAATGGACAAACCTTTTTGGCGAATTCGAATATCCAACAGTTTCAATATTACACACTAATTAGTATTGCTTCAGTTTCGCATCGGGCTTTGCTCCAAAGAATGCTCATCGATGTTTCTATCGTTGATCCGCCAACGAACCAGCGTAGGTAATTGTTTCCTGGTCTTCATCAAAATAGATTATAACTATTAGAGGGAGGAAAGCGCCACTGTCTCCATGTATTCACGGACTGAAACATGGGGTCTCGCTCTAGCATATCGAATACCATTACTTTGACTTTAACAGTGGCATGCGACCTCTAGTTGTTATAATCTTTTCTTTCATCAAATTCTTTATTTGCGTTTCTAACGTTGCGTACTATTGGTAGCTAGCGAGTAAACCGTCGTCCTGCAAGGTCTTACACGAGGTGACCTTCTTTACGTATAGGTCTGAGCACTCTTTGTTCCATCACTTACAATCCAATTTTTCAATTTCTCCGAAAACATTTCTCGCACTCTTAGCGCAAAATAATCAACACGTTCTTTTGCAAATTAATTAATTCTTATTAAAATGGAGGAAACATTTCGCGGATCTAGAACACTAATGACAGATCAAAATCGCTTTGACAACCCCTGGTAACTCGATAAGTTCCTAAGCTAATATAACACCTATTTCACAGTGAATTCTTGACCGATTCCTACAAACTTGATATTATATGATAGATTCAATACTCCCATTATCTGCTATTCAATTTCTTTGAGTTCTGACTTTTGGTTATGAAGTTACATGTTGGTTATTGCGGTCACTTAGGCATTTCTCATATAAACCGGTACAATCATTATACCTCAGAGGCTTAAAATCGATTGAAATAGACATCAAATTACTTAGATTCACAGGTCTAGATTACTGATAACCAATCTAAGATTCCACCGAAAGTCCCGGGTTCCAGGCATATACCAGAACCAAAGTCACATTGGTTCTTCATTGATGACCGAATCAATTTTTACTAACCTAGTCATAAATGGAAAGTTTAATATACGGTTGGGCATTTTACCCCCCATTGAGCACCCTCCCTTCCCTTCCTTTGTTAACACAAAGATTCAAGAACTTATACTAATTAAGTTAAATGAATATTATTTGTTGCAAGTGTGTCAGCGACGACATGCCTATCACGTTAGTAGCAGTCGTGGTAGACATTAGTAATGTCATCACTAAGCTGAATCTGAACTACAGAATCACGTTTCCTGGGAAACATTCACCTTGTTGTTGCCTCGCGAAGAGCAGTCTTCAGCAGGTGCCTATCTTAATGAACTACTAAACAAATTAAGTCCGCCCGATGTAAACCGCTTCGGTTTTCTCACCAAGCGTACTGGTCTTGAAGCTCCCATTCATTGCTTCACTTTCCATGTACTGTATGACTGTTGCAGTACTGTATATAAATTTACTACGGGTTTATTTCGTAGTAATGGCGAATAGATATTTTATATCATTAAAATATTTTAAAATCATGTGGTATCAGAATGGCAAAATTAAATATTAAACTAATTAAATGGGTATGGGTTACATCATTGTAGAATTTAAAAAAAATCGATTTTTTATTTGCCTACTCGAGTGTCTTCAAATTTATATACTAAAAACCGATTTAATCCACCTATCAGTGAGATGAGACATTTCTTACACATTTCACTATTGGATTAGTTTGCAGAACTCACGAGAAGTAGGCACCCAACAAGAGGTGGGATGAAAACAGTTTCAAGTCTTGCACGAATAAAATCTCGAATAAGCTGAATAAATTATAGAAATCAACAAAACGACCGAAATAAATAAGTAAAGCAAAAAATGAAATAATAGGTTTTTAAATTCATAAAATGAGTAGAAAAATTAATGTAAATCAAAATTATCAAATACACGAATCAAATTAGATTAGGTTATTAAATAAAAATTAAGATTATATTTAGAAATAGTTATAAGATTAAGATTAATTGACTCATACTAACAAATTGAATGAAATAAAACGAATGACTGAACATGAAATGCATAAAATTAAAGATATGAATCAAATGAATCAAACGAATCAAATGAATCAAACGAATTAAATGAATCAAATGAATCAAACGAATCAAATGAATGAAATGAATCAAATGAGTCAAATGAATCAAATGAATCAAATGAATCAAATGAATCACATGAATCAAATGAATCACATGAATCACATGAACCAAATGAATCAAATGAATCAAACGAATCAAATGAATCAAATGAATCAAATGAATCAAATGATTCAAATGAATCAAATGAAACAAATGAACTAAATGAAACAAATGAACTAAATGAATCAAATGAATCAGAAATCACACGAATCAAATGAATCAAATGTATCAAATGATTCAAATGAATCAAATGAATCATGTGAATCAAATGAATCAAATGAATCAAATGAATCAAATGAATCACATGAATCAAATGAATCAAATGAGTCAAATGAATCAAATGAATCAAATGAATCAAATGAATCACACGAATCAAATGAATCACATGAATCAAATGAATCACATGAACCAAATGAATCAAATGAATCAAATGAATCAAATGAATCAAACGAATCAAATGAATCAAATGAATCAAATGAATCAAATAAATCAAATGAATCAAATTATTCAAATGAATCAAATGAAACAAATGAACTAAATGAAACAAATGAGCTAAATGAATCAAATGAATCAGGAATCACACGAATCAAATAATTGAAATGATTCAAATGAATCAAATGAATCAAATGAATCAAATGAATCACATGAATCACATGAATCAAATGAATCAAATGAATTAAATGAATCAAATTGATTTAATTCATCCAGTGAATACAATGAAATGGATCAAATGAATAAAAAGAATCGATGAACAAAATGAATTAGGTAAAAAATAAATGAAATGCATAAATAAAACAAACGAATCAAATAAACAAAATGAACTGAAGTGATAAAATGAATAAAAAGAAAAAAAAATGTGCAGAATAAAATTCATTGATTAAAATGAAAAATTAATCAATTGTAAAAGGTTATAAATTAATATAAAGAAATAAATTGAATCAAATAAATTATTGGGATGAAATGATTAAAACTGAAAAAGTAGTCAGATTATTAAAATGAAGAAACTGAACAAAATGAATAAACTAGAAAAAATGAATAAAATGCATACAAAAAACAAAGAATAAAATAAGTTAAATGAATGATATGAGTAAAATGCACAAAAAGAATAAACTGATCAGAGTGATTCCAAAGAATGAAACGAATAAAATAAGCAAAATGAACGCAGATGAACAAAACGAATAAAAAGATGCTGAATGAAATAATTAATTAAAAAGAAATGGTCATATATTTGAAGCTAAAAACATTTTTGAATGAAGAAAATGAATATACCGGATTCTACGAATTGGAGAACCATTGCATCAGAAATTTATGAAATGTTTTTGAAAATCCCATCTTCTGAGAAAAGTCTAATAAATATGCAATGGACTTTCTAGGGCTTCCATTTTTTTTTGGTTTTATTCTTTTTGTTTTCATGCTTCTTTACTTGACGGCGTCGTTTTAAGATTATCTGGTGTTTCTACTTTATTGTTGGACCTTAATTAGTTATCAGGAACCTGGAACGTTCAATTTGCTTTGGAATTCGAAGTTTTTGGTTTTTGGTCGCATATTCCCGAAAAAAAGATTTTTGTACAGAATAGAATTTACTGGTCCAGTATTTTAACGCGCAATTGAATATAGTAAAGTGGGACAAGGTCACATGTGCTTTCAAGCCGCTTGAACAGAGAACGACAGGGAGAATGCGATTCGTGAATGAGACAGGTAGATATTTCAAAGTTTTTATTTGCATTGAAGTAAATAGTGTGAAATGTCTGGCTATGTCGATAGCATAAAAGCCGTGCATTCAGTTGATTGCAATGCAGTCTCTTCCCATTAATCCTTATAGCTTTCATATTGTTTCGTTCGGAATTCTCGTGCAGGCAATATGTCAATAAATAAGTCCTATACAGACCAATACTGTGAAAAAGAAATGGTTCAAACTACTCAGTATATCCAGATATGGACGACGATAAGTTAGAAGACACATCGTAGTTGCATCCCCCATCGAGAGTGGGTACTTTGGAAAACTTCTTTTCCTGGATCTAATTTGTGGATATTTTTGGTCTTTGATCCGTTATTTTCATGAAAGTTCGTACCAATACAACGAATGTGCAGCTGATACAACTCATGGTTCATTCGCCTGCGCCACGTTTCATCTTCCATCTGCACGCCACCATAGATGGTACGCAACACCTTTCGTTCGAAAACTCCAAGGGCGCGTTGATCCTCCACGAGCATAGTCCAGATCTCGTGGCCGTAGAGGACCACCGATCTAATCAGCGTCTTGTAGATAATCAACTTCGTGCGGCGGCGAATTTTGTTCGACCGGAGCGTCCTCCGGAGTCCAAAGTAGGCACGATTTCCCGCCAAGATCCGTCTCTAAATTTCTCTGCTGTTATCATTGTCGTCGGTTACCAGTGAGCCCAAATACATGAATTCGTCGACCATCTCGATTTCGTCACCGTCAATCCGAACTCGGGTGGAAGGTTCACATTGTCGTCTCTAGAACCTCTTCCTCTCATGTATTTTGTCTTCGAAACGTTGATGGCAAGTCCAATCCTGCTGGCTTCTGCTTTCAGTCTTTGAGCATATATTTCATTCAAAATTCAATAGAGATACGAATAGTTTAAATATCGCACGTGGAATGTCTCTTTTGAAAATTTTCATCGTCAAACTTTCATATTATCCAGTTAAGCCAAATATTTTTCTGATATAGCCATGAATTTCCCTAATTATAGTGTAGATACAGGCTTTGAATACAATTGAATTAAAATTGAGTTGATGTAGCAGACAAAAAATAGTTTTGTTTTCTCAAACCTTCGCAATTACAATTAACAAATATTTCAGATTGACAGAAGATCTTATCACGCAACTTAGAAATGGATACAGAAATAGCTAGATAGATGCGATAGAAGAGAAACAGAGAGAGAGAGAGAGAGAGAGATGGGGGGCGTGTGAGGAATGGCAAATGATGGTTAATGCAGTGATATTATTTTTATAGGTATATTATTATGATATATTGATTTCTTACATTCTTATCATAAATAATGTAAGTAGTATTTTTTGCGCCATAACCAGTATAACCTAAATCTTGCAAACCCAGTAAAGTGCAGCCGGAAATGAACTGGAATTCTGGCTGGTTTCAGTTCGCACACGGACTCCAGTGACACAACCGATTCTAACTAGAATCGGTTGTGTCACTGGAGCCGGAATACGAACTGGAGCCAGCCAGAATTCCAGTTCATTTCCGGTTGAGCTTAACTGGGAAAGAGCTAAATTTTCGCTAGATTTTTGGGCTTCAAACATACAGTTGCTTTCGGTGACGCCACGAGTATAATTATATGAGAAATCTTTTATCTCACGACTAGGTGAATTACTTTTTGATCTGTGTATTGATATACCATCCAACATTTACCTCATGATTGAACGCAATGCCTAATCCAAGGGATAAATACTAGAACTCACTGTTTCTTTATCAACAAATAATTTTGTCTTTGAAGTGAACTTATATATTGATTTTTGAGAAATAGTTAACTTGTTATAAAGGTAATTCCACAGAGAACAGACGTCCATCTTCAGCATTCAACTTGTGTAAAATCTCTAATGGTTTCGAAGAAAGTTTGGATATCTAAACCAGGTGCGCTACTGTCGTCATGTTTTTTTGTGGCTGAGTGCGACAGAATTGACAGCGGTTATTCCTCTACCCAGTCAAACTAGTCCGGAGCCGATTCGGAATTCCAGCATGACTTCCAGCTCAAATGCCAGAATTCCAGTTCATTTCCGGTTGAGCTTAACTGGGAAAGAGCTAAATTTTCGCTAGATTTTTGGGCTTCAAACATACAGTTGCTTTCGGTGACGCCACGAGTATAATTATATGAGAAATCTTTTATCTCACGACTAGGTGAATTACTTTTTGATCTGTGTATTGATATACCATCCAACATTTACCTCATGATTGAACGCAATGCCTAATCCAAGGGATAAATACTAGAACTCACTGTTTCTTTATCAACAAATAATTTTGTCTTTGAAGTGAACTTATATATTGATTTTTGAGAAATAGTTAACTTGTTATAAAGGTAATTCCACAGAGAACAGACGTCCATCTTCAGCATTCAACTTGTGTAAAATCTCTAATGGTTTCGAAGAAAGTTTGGATATCTAAACCAGGTGCGCTACGTTTTTTTGTGGCTGAGTGCGACAGAATTGACAGCGGTTATTCCTCTACCCAGTCAAACTAGTCCGGAGCCGATTCGGAATTCCAGCATGACTTCCAGCTCAAATGCGTCAACCGATAGAACCGGAATCGGTTGTTTTCTTTGAGCTAGATTCCATGCTGAATCCATCCAGAATTTCGAACCGGTTCCGGAATCGATTTGACGGATAGTTAGGATAGGTTGGTGTGGCGGCGCTAGTGTTTTTCGTATATTAATTCAAATGTTTACACACGTTTTTTAAATATTTTTGTTCGATCATGGATGTCTGTTCTCTGTTGTAATTCACAAAATGTTCTCAACATAGAATTCCTTGAATCACGTAGATGTGTTTTCATACCCCGATATTTAAAATCGGTTTAGTTTTGCCCCTAAAACACCAGTAAAGCAATACTCTGTATGAAACAATCTCATTTTTAGTTAGTGGAAATTGGTAAGCGAGGAATAAAAATACAAAATGTTTAATATCTTCGCCGCTTGCGCAATCTATAGCTTGTTGGAAAGGTATTTTTACAAGCTTTCTATTTATGTGCAGTTTGTGAGCAATATTACATTGTTCAAAAGTTATTTGCAAAAATCCTGCCGTGTGTTGACAAAATCCATATCTCAGAAAGTAAACAACATATCGAAAATCAGAAATAATAGTGTCAAATGGCAACGTTAGGCCTTTCCTTTGAAACTAGTTTCATTAAGATCGGTTCAGCCATTGCTGAGATAATTACATGACATTTTGTACATACATACATACACACACACATACAGACATTGTCTCATTTTGTCGAGCTAAGTCGATTGGTATATGAAACTCGGCCCTCCGGGCCTCGGAGAAAGTTTTCAAAGTTTGAGCGAATCCTATACATTTCTTTTGTAAGAAATGTAAAAACGAAAAGCAACAAGAATATTTATATACTCAAATTTTCAATTGCGAAGTAAGACGCGATTAAACCTAGTTCACCTCAGAAAATCTGATCGACATCGGACAGACCGACATATCGTTAATAGTAACAACAATAATTTATATCATTTCCTTTATTTTCAGTATGAGACGTCGACTTCAGCGCATGAGCGCAAATCAATCACACAACCGCGCCATTGAATGGACGTATAATCACAGAGAACAGACGTCCAACTCCAGTTTTGAAGTTGTATAAAATCGAAGACATTTTCGAATGTAGTTGATATATCATCACCAGGTGTGCTAGTATCGTCATTTCGTTTGGTAGCCGAGTTCGACTGGATTTACAGGTTTACATGGAACTTTCAAAATGGCCGACATTATTACACCTCCACCCAGCCAAACCATTCCGGAACCGATTGAGTCGGAATCGGTTGTTTCCTTTCCTTTGGAATTTGTGAAATGGCCTCCAAAGTAGTTAAATTTTTCTTTCAAACACAAATGTTTTATTTATTAACAAGTTATAGGTTCGAACATACCAAATTTATTAAAATATAGTTTGCTTTAATGTAAAATTTAGCTGACTACCAAAGCTTTCATATCACATCTCTTTTGTAGCGACTCACTCTATCTTACTCAGGTGCACAGTTACCGCCGGATAAAATATTGGCCCCAGAAACGCTTGATATAATCTGTAGCTTTTTCAAATCTTAATATGATTGGACTAAAAAAGTGGAGTCCTTTATTAGTATGTTGTTATTATGCGTGCCAAATTTAATAGGTTAGATCATGTATGGATAAACCAAAAACGGTTTCAAGGGCGCGTATAATGACAACTCGAATGACAACCTATTGAAGGATTAAGCTGCAAAAATTTTTTCCAAAAATAATAAGATTTCACAAAATTACAGACGATTTAATCAAGTGTTTTGTGAGCAATATTTTACTTTGCGTTTATAGTGCACCTGAGTATATATTGTTCCCTTTTACATCGTTCGTTATTACACCATAGGCCGTTACACCATTTGCAATTACATCATTCTACATTACGTCGTTTGTTATCACACCGTTCGCCATAGCATTGAGTGCAATACATCATTCTTCAACACATCCTTTTCATTGCATCATTTAGTTTACGTCGTTCCACATAGCACTCACTCGTGTAATATCACACTACTCTATCTAAAGAGCGATGTGCAGCGATTTTGATGTGATATCACAAGATTTTTTTTGCTGTGTAGCGGCATTAATGTGCTTCTACAAAATGAAGGAAAAACTGAAATCGTTTGATTCGTATTAGGCCAAGGGGAAAAATGACGGGGTAATATGAAAAAGAGTTAGTATTGGGCAATCTTTGCGTGACATAATTTATGAATGTTCTACAATACCACTTTAAACTCATTGTTTACGGTCCATTTTGCATTGTCGACAACACTCCCGATAGCCGGCTGTCCGGAGTTCAAGTCGTTTTCGATGAAACAATCTCGATAAACAATTACCCAGAGTTTAAACGCCTAGAACATTTACGTATCCTACAGTCAATAAACTATTCAAACATCTTATGCACGAAAATATATTCTCAGTCGCATCGCTTGCCTGAAGCGAATCCTGACTAACAACCCACCCTCTACCCAATCCGTTGTACTTATGGGAGTGTCACTGAGTCGGGGTCTTCCGTTAAGTAAGTACCACATCAACACTTCCTTTCTCATCCCAAGTTACGGTAAAGATGGTCGTGGCCCGCAATGGTGGCTCTCAGGCCAAATTCTCGCTTGGATTGGATCTGGAAATGAGAGTCATCAGTCTGCAATCTAAGAAGTATACCGTGCTTACGCAACGCAACGCAATAAAGCTACCGCCGATTTTAAAAATATTAGTTTTTTCGCTGCCCGGTAAACTACCACCTTCGTGCGGAATGGGTCCGATTCTGTGGTTTACTAGGAAATAACATTACGGATAGTTGAAATGGTTGAAGCTACTTTTAGTAAGCACCCGTAATGATAAAAGTTGTATGTTTTACCTTGCCTTAGAGATTCGATTCAGAAATTTATTCAAAATATTTTAACTCACTATCACAATAATTTCCAAAATTCATTCATCAGATTGCAACATTTGACAAGTCTTCTGCTCGATTGGAATGACAATTACAGGTCTCGTGCTCGATTGGAATGACACTGACAGATAAATGGTAAACAAACTATTGACGTGTCGAGTCTTTATCCAGAGGGGTTCAGCATACAGCACTCTAGTTAGAGTGTAGCTAAGAGGCCATGACGTTCAGCGTCGTTATTATGCATACATTTGAAAAAGGTCCATACTTCTGTGAACTTACCAACCAAAATATCCAGTAACCAAAAAGCTCACCAACCGAAAAGCTCCTATAATTTATTTATTTATTTATTTTATTTACTGGTCTTCGAGTTACTCGTACAGACAGTTTCTTAATTAATATTAATTCTATGTTTAAAGGTAGTCTTAGTAATGCTAAAATCATATTTGTCAGCTACATTATTAAAATTACGACAGCATACATTGAACGGATTGTTTTGAGAAAAAAGAGTACGATACATTGGTAACCGAAAGAAATCAGTTCGTCTGGTGGGTCTAGGCGGTACGTTGAATCGGAGTTGGTTCAGCAACTCCGGGCTATCTATATTGTTTCCCAGAAGATCAAACACGAAGAGCCGTTGCAGCATTATCCTCCGACTTGCAAGAGTCGGCAAACGTAGAAGATTGCATCGATGTTCATAGGGTGGTAGACGAATAGGATCAGTCCAAGGTAGTAACCGCAGAGCGTAACGAACAAAGTGACGCTGAATTCGTTCGACGCGGTTGATTTGTACAGCATGATACGGCATATGCTTTGGCTGTAGACATTGCAATGTGCTGCGCGAAACTCAATTTGCTATCGAGAAGAATGCCTAGATCCTTAACTGTGTTTACACGGTTGATAATGCTTGTTGACATTCTATAATCAAACGTTGTTAAGTGCCTGTTACGACAGAACGAGATCACATTACACTTTTGTACGTTTACTTCCATCCCGTTTTGTGTGCACCAATTTAGCAGCGAATCGATATCGGCTTGGATGGCACAGCAATCGACTGCCGAAGCAATTACACGAAAGAATTTCAGATCATCCGCGAACATGTACTTAGGGGACTGTATAGTGGAGCACAAATCGTTTACGAATAAAATAAACAGTAGCGGGCCTAGATGACTTCCCTGGGGAACACCCGACTCTATCACAAACGGAGATGATCTCATTTCATCGATACGAACGTACGCACAGCGTTCGGTGAGGTACGACAATATCCACCGTGTCAACCATTCAGGAAGTCCCATTCGTTCGAGTTTGGCCACCATTAGCAAATGAGGCACTCTATCGAACGCTTTAGCAAAATCCACATAAACGGCATCAATTTGTTGACGTTCACCAAGCGCGCTATTTAGTGATGAAACGTATGCCATAAGATTTGTACTTGTCGATCGTTTTTTCACAAATCCATGCTGCCACTCGGAAATAATATGGTGCACCTTCGGATACAGCATATCATGAACGAGGCTTTCGAAAACTTTTGGTAAGCAACTCAAAATTGAGATGGCACGATAATTCTCAACATCATTCACGCTACCTGTCTTATGGATCGGTGTAATAGCTGCTGTCTTCCAGACACTCGGGAAAATTCCTTCGAACAATGATTTGTTGAAAATTATACTCGCAGGAACAGCAAGCGCTTCAGCACATTTTTTAATGAAAATAGGCGGCAGACAATCCGGACCAGCTCCTTTGGCACCATCTCGTGACTGTAGTTTCAGCTCCACATCGCGTACCGAAAAATTGAAGAGCGACATGTTCAGATCGAACATCGGTAGGCTATTCAAATACGCTTCAGTCAAAGGTGGTCGGTTATTACTTTGCACACTTTGAAAATAGAATGAGAATAGGTTTGCCGATTCAAACGGGGACTCAGCGGTAACATCCTTGTAACTGACACGTTGGGGGATTCCCTGCGACTGTTTCCGATTTTTCACAAACGACCAGAACGAATTAGGATTCTGCGGTTTTCCTCCGTGCGACGAATATAGCAACGAAAACAATGCGTAAGCATCGAGTAATTATGGGCACCACTGTAGCGTATTAGCCACCTGGTGTCGGATAGCTGAACAAGCTCAGCTCACCAACCAAAAAGCTCACCTGTAAATTGATTGATGCTAGCATATTCGATAAATTCAAAATACCACTATTGCACATACAAACAATAATGAAAAGGTTGCAGATTAAAAACAATGGTAAAGTACTATTAAACAATGACGATTGAATCAATGTAATAGCAGTAGTACCAATTCTGCCTCATTTTTCTTTGATATGCGCCAATGCTTTAATATCTTTCTCCGAAACAGTAACAATTAGAGCAACGTGAAATAGAAATTCTAGTAGCCAAATGGGTCCTCTAAAATACCTATAGTAGCTCATATTGCCTAAATTGACTTTAGTATTTTTTATGATTTTTTTAAAATATTCTCCCATGTGCCGGTAATGTAGGACCACTGAAGGAAAAAATTATTTTCTCAAAAGCCTCAACTACTAGAGCAACGTATAATAGCAATTAAAGTAGCCAAATTGGTCCTCTAAAATACCTATAGTAGCTCATATTGCCTAAATTGACTTTAGTATTTTTTATGACTTTTTTAAATGTTCTCCCATGTGCCGGTGATGTAGGACCACTGAAGGAAAAAATTATTTTCTCAAAAGCCTCAACTACTAGAGCAACGTAAAATAGCAATTCTACAGGTCTACTAGTAACCCAATGTGTCCTCTAAAATACCTATAGTAGCTCATATTGCCTAAATTGACTTTAGTATTTTTTATGATTTTTTAAAAATATCCCATGTGCCGGTAATGTAGGACCACTGAAGGAAAACAATTATTTTCTCAAAAACCTCAACTACTAGAGCAACGTAAAATAGCAATTCTAGTAGCCAAATGGGCCCTCTAAAATACTTATAGTAGCTCATATTGCCTAAATTGACTTTAGTATTTTTTATGATTTTTTTTAAATATTCTCCCATGGGCCGGTAATGTGGGACCACTGAAGGAAAAAATTATTTTCTCAAAAGCCTCAACTACTAGAGCAATGTAAAATAGCAATTCTTGTAGTCAAATGGGTCCTCTAAAATACCTATAGTAGCTCATATTGCCTAAATTGACTTTAGTATTTTTTATGATTTTTGTAAAGGTTCTCCCATATACCGGTAATTTAGGACCACTGAAGGAAAAAAATATTTTCTCAAAAGCCTCAATTACTAGAGCAACGTAAAATAGCAATTCTAGTAGCCAAATTGGTCCTCTCAAATACCTATAGTAGCTCATATTGCCTAAATTGACTTTAGCATTTTTTATGATTTTTTTAAAATATTATCCCATGTGCCGGTAATGTAAAATAGCAATTCTACAGGTCTACTAGTAACCAAATGTGTCCTCTAAAATACCTATAGTAGCTCATATTGCCTAAATTGACTTTAGTATTTTTTATGATTTTTTTTAAAATATCCCATGTGCCGGTAATGTAGGACCACTGAAGGAAAAAAATTATTTTCTCAAAAACCTCAACTACTAGAGCAACGTAAAATAGCAATTCTAGTAGCCAAATGGGCCCTCTAAAATACCTATAGTAGCTCATATTGCCTAAATTGACTTTAGTATTTTTTATGATTTTTTTTAAATATTCTCCCATGGGCACTGAAGGAAAAAATTATTTTCTCAAAAGCCTCAACTACTAGAGCAATGTAAAATAGCAATTCTTGTAGTCAAATTGGTCCTCTAAAATACCTATAGTAGCTCATATTGCCTAAATTGACTTTAGTATTTTTTATGATTTTTGTAAAGGTTCTCTCATATAATTTAGGACCACTGAAGGAAAAAAATATTTTCTCAAAAGCCTCAATTACTAGAGCAACGTAAAATAGCAATTCTAGTAGCCAAATTGGTCCTCTAAAATACCTATAGTAGCTCATATTGCCTAAATTGACTTTAGTATTTTTTATGATTTTTTTAAAATATTATCCCATGTGCCGGTAATGTAGGACCACTGAAGGAAAAAATTATTTTCTCAAAAGCCTGAACCACTAGAGCAACGTAAAATAGCAATTCTAGTAGCCAAATTGGTCCTCTAAAATACCTATAGTAGCTCATATTGCCTTAATTGAATTTAGTATTTTTTATGATTTTTTAAAATATTGTCCCATGTGCCGGTAATGTAGGACCACTGAAGGCAAAATTATTTTCTCAAAAGCCTCAATTACTAGAGCAACGTAAAATAGCAATTCTAGTAACCCAATATGTCCTCTAAAATACCTATAGTAGCTCATATTGCCTAAATTGACTTTAGTATTTTTTATGATTTTTTTAAAATGTTATCCCATGTGCCGGTAATGTAGGACCACTGAAGGAAAAAAAATATTTTCTCAAAAGCCTCAACTACTAGAGCAACGTAAAATAGCAATTCTAGCAGCCAAATGGGTTCTCTAAAATACCTATAGTAGCTCATATTGCCTAAATTGACTTTAGTATTTTTTATGATTTTTTTTAAATGTTCTCCCATATACCGGTAATGTAGGACCACTGAAAGAAAAAAATTATTTTCTCAAAAACTTCAACTACTAGAGCAACGTAAAATAGCAATTCTAGTAGCCAAATGGGCCCTCTAAAATACCTATAGTAGCTCATATTGCCTAAATTGACTTTAGTATTTTTTATGATTTTTTTTAAATATTCTCCCATGGGCCGGTAATGCAGGACCACTGAAGGAAAAAATTATTTTCTCAAAAGCCTCAACTACTAGAGCAACGTAAAATAGCAATTCTTGTAGTCAAATTGGTCCTCTAAAATACCTATAGTAGCTCATATTGCCTAAATTGACTTTAGTGTTTTTTATGATTTTTTTGAAGGTTCTCCCATATACCGGTAATTTAGGACCACCGAAGGAAAAAAATATTTTCTCAAAAGCCTCAATTACTAGAGCAACGTGAAATAGCAATTCTAGTAGCCAAATTGGTCCTCTAAAATACCTATAGTAGCTCATATTGCCTAAATTGACTTTAGTATTTTTTATGATTTTTTTAAAAATATTATCCCATGTGCCGGTAATGTAGGACCACTGAAGGAAAAAATTATTTTCTCAAAAGCCTGAACCAATAGAGCAACGTAAAATAGCAATTCTAGTAGCCAAATGGGTCCTCTAAGATACCTATAGTAGCTCATATTGCCTAAATTGAATTTAGTATTTTTTATGATTTTTTAAAATATTGTCCCATGTGCCGGTAATGTAGGACCACTGAAGGAAAAAAAATATTTTCTCAAAAGCCTCAACTACTAGAGCAACGTAAAATAGCAATTCTAGCAGCCAAATGGGTCCTCTAAAATACCTATAGTAGCTCATATTGCCCAAATTGACTTTAGTATTTTTTATGATTTTTTTAAATGTTCTCCCATATACCGGTAATGTAGGAGCACTGAAGGAAAAAATTATTTTCGCAAAAGCCTCAACTACTAGAGCAACGTAAAATAGCAATTCTAGTAGCCAAATCGGTCCTCTAAAATACCTATAGTAGCTCATATTGCCTAAATTGACTTTAGTATTTTTTATGATTTTTTAAAATATTCTCCCATGTTCCGGTAATGTAGGAGCACTGAAGGAAAAAATTATTTTCTCAAAAGTCTCAACTACTAGAGCAACGTAAAATAGCAATTCTAGTAGCCAAATGGGTCCTCTATAATACCTATAGTAGCTCATATTGCCTAAATTGACTTTAGTATTTTTTTTAGTGCCGGTAATGTAGGAGCACTGAAGGAAAAAATTATTTTCTCAAAATCCTCAACTACTAGAGAAACGTAAAATAGCAATTCTAGTAGCCAAATGGGTCCTCTAAAATACCTATAGTAGCTCATATTGCCTAAATTGACTTTAGTATTTTTTATGATTTTTTTTGTTGTTCTCCCATATACCGGTAATGTAGGACCACTGAAGGAAAAAAAATATTTTCTCAAAAGCCTCAACTATTAGAGCAACGTAAAATAGCAATTCTAGTAACCAAATGTGTCCTCTAAAATACCTATAGTAGCTCATATTGCCTAAATTGACTTTAGTATTTTTTTTTATTTTTTAAAATATTCTCCCATGTTCCGGTGATGTAGGAGCACTGAAGGAAAAAATTATTTTCTCAAAAGCCTCAACTACTAGAGCAACGTAAAATAGCAATTCTAGTAGCCAAATGTGTCCTCTAAAATACCTATAGTAGCTCATATTGCCTAAATTGACTTTAGTATTTTTTATGATTTTTTGAAAATGTTCTCCCATGTGCCGGTAATGTAGGACCACTGAAAGAAAAAAAATATTTTCTCACAAGCCTCAACTACTAGAGCAACGTAAAATAGCAATTCTAGCAGCCAAATGGGTCCTCTGAAATACCTATAGTAGCTCATATTGGCTAAATTGACTTTAGTATTTTTCATGATTTTTTTTAAATGCTCTCCCATATACCGGTAATGTAGGAGCACTGAAGGAAAAAATTATTTTCTCAAAAGCCTCAACTACTAGAGCAACGTAAAATAGCAATTCTAGTAGCCAAATTGGTCCTCTAAAATACCTATAGTAGTTCATATTGCCTAAATTGACGTTAGTATTTTTTATGATTTTTTAAAATATTCTCCCAAGTGCCGGTAATGTAGGAGCACTGAAGGAAAAAATTATTTTCTCAAAAGCCTCAACTACTAGAGCAACGTAAAATAGATATTCTAGTAGCCAAATGTGTCCTCCAAAATACCTATAGTAGCTCATATTGCCTAAATTGACTTTAGTATTTTTTATGATTTTTTTTTGTTGTTCTCCCATATACCGGTAATGTAGGACCACTGGAGGAAAAAAATTATTTTCTCAAAAGCCTCAACTATTAGAGCAACGTAAAATAGCAATTCTAGTAACCAAATGCGTACTCTAAAATACCTATAGTAGCTCATATTGCCTAAATTGAATTTAGTATTTTTTATGATTTTTTTATATGTTGTAGCGTTGTACATATAATATTTGGGAATTAAAATAAGCATTACAATGAAGTACCAAAAATAGTGGAGAATAGCCCCTCGGCCATTCAGGCAGTACAACATAGAATACTGCTCTTTTCTCTCGTTCTCTTCCAGAGAGTGAGTGGGGGTGAACCTAGAAGCTGGGGCTCTGCGCTTCGAGAGCTCATGCGTGCACGCGCCTAGCAATCTCGTCGGCGGTTGGAATCTCATTTAGCGGGTGGTTGCAACGTCGGCGTCGCGCCCTTTGATTTGAGTACGTACAGTGTATGTACATTGCAAGTACTTTGTCGCGAGGAACAAAAAGAGACAGCGAACTGAGGGCAAAGGTTGTTTCTGACTTCGGGAAAAAGACAACCCGATTTGACCTGAACTTCTGAGGTTGAAAGTCAATGCCCTAGAAATGGTTTAAGGAGGTTTTGTATCGGGAATGAAAGAACGACTTCGGCACAACATTTGTGGTGGGAAACTATTGCACTTCGTGAAATAGTTAACCATTTCCGGTAACGAAGTTTCGAATAAACGCTTATTCTGAGGAAATCACAGTTTGTTGCGTTCACTTTGTTCTGAATCGTGGAAGAGGCAGGAGTTGTTCACATAGCTGTGTCGCGGTGTAGGACTTAAGGTAGTTTGTAAAAAACAGCGTGAGATTCTTTTAATTAGTTTCACTAAGAAATTTCCCTTTTCCTGTGCAGAATTAGCTAGGTCGAAAAGTGAGTGCGCAAGTTCATTCGCACGGTTTCGGAGTGCTAAAAGTAGATCGACGAATTAAGGCAATTTGTGATCAAGATCCCGCCACACCGCATTCGTAGCCAGAGACGCTTCTGACCCCACCATCCAGCTTCAAAGAACCCGGTAGTTCGATCCACGTGCCGGAAGAGCAGCGAGGCTGCTAGGCAGGGAAGCCATCAACGAGCCGTCAGCAATATAACCGGAAATTAGCCGAGACCGGAAAGGCGGTGATAAGAGTTAGCTAGGTTGAGAGAGCATGGGTTCGAATCCGGATGTGGAAAGTGTTTGAATTATTTTTTTTTTGTTGGAATAAACGTTGAAGTGAGATGAAGTCGATTTGAATATCCTAGCAAAGGTGTATTTTTTAGTGGTTCTGGTGAAGGTTTTCTCACGCTGTTCGGGTCGATAGTTTTTTCTTTTTTTTGCGGATTGGGTTGACCCTTATGTTTCAGCCTCCTCTCCCACCTCTGAAGCGAACAGCGCGAAGGATACACACAGAATTGTGCCCGTGATGATAATTTAGCGGAATGCTCTTCTTGCCGACCGATGTTGTCTTGAAATTCTGGGTATGAAGTTTCTGGCGGCTTTTTTGAATGTATTGGTGGCCTTCTGAAGTTGTTTGGGGAAAGTCGGATTGTTTTGGAACCGTTTCAGAAACAACCAAAACCCGCCTTTGGATAGGGTCTCTAGCTGGGCAAGCCACCAAGGTGAATGGTCTCCTAAGGGAGTGGCGCGAAAATCATTCACTAGTTAAATGAAGGTTCCGGTCCCGACTCCCCCCAGATTACAATTGGCGCCCAACGAGATTTGGCACGTTTTCTTTTTCTGCAAATATTGTATTTTTTTTCGCTGCAAATAAAATTTTCATTCAATTCTTCCCCATGAATATTTCTTTTAGTTTGTAGTTGTAAATATACTTTTTAGAATTTAGCATAAGTTTATTTTTTTCCCGATTTACATTTTAAGTGGAAGTACAATATTACCCCACACACTACATATTCTCTTCACAACACACGTTATTTTGGTACAGCAGCTTCATCTTCAAATTTGCTTATTAAATATTCTGTATATTGTTGTATTATATAATTATGCGCTACATTTTTCCAAAATAATACCACGGATGCTACTTTGATTTCCCTATTTGAAAATTTTAAGTTTGTTTCTGAGTGAAAAAAGCTCATTCATAAAGTATGGATAAATATCCATTCGCAGAATATTTAGATTTGGAGGAGGCGGAGTATGAATTAATGATTAGGGGCAGAACAGATGAGACTGTTGGGTTGGATCTACCGGGGAAGCAAAGGTATCTCAGAAATTTGTTTAAATCAGATATGAAGGCGGGACGGAACTATCGTTCACCCTTAAATATCCTTGTGGAGATTCCACGAATTGCGGGGAAAACTGTGGAAATAAAGCGAATCATTGGAAAGAGTGGCGTTGACCCCAGAAGCGAGTCGAGACTGTTACATTACTATTACCGAGCGAAAAGATGCGTAGCGGATAGTGAAATAGAAAAAAAACGGCACGAAGGGGGTTGGTACGACAAATAGAAGAAGTGATGCGAGAGCACAAGATTGGTCCCCCGGCATCACCAGTTAAGGAGCGGATAAATGACCTAATCAACGAAATAAGGCAGGAAAATGCGTCGACCCCAATACAGCAAATGGAGGGTGCATATGCAGTTACAGGATTAGGCGGTGCAGTAGCGGGTACGGCGGATAACCAAAGCAGATATGTTGGCACGATACCCAAGACTTCTCGAGTGAATAGCGCAGACCTAGAAACAGAAAATGGCGAATTAAAACGGAAAGTAGCAGATCTTGAGCAGTTGATTAAAGAGTTGGTAGCGAATTTATCGGCCAGAGATATATTAGACGAAACAGCAGAAACGAAGCAGCGCGCACCAGTAGAGCAAAACAGGAACAGACCGCCTAACCGAAAATCGAATGCAGTTAACCTGAACTTCTCCATTTCGGAAGTCAGTTCTTCCGAAGAATATAACAGATCGAAACGTCAAAATAGGTTCCCTCGTCAAGGTACGCCATATCGTCAACGGAGTCGTCACTCTGGTTACGATACGGATTATTCCCCGCCTGATTACCGAAGACAAAGTGGATCACACACGCATTCGGGGGTAGGAAGACGAATTGGACGCCGAGGAATCGAGAGCAGAGAAGCTCACCGAGTGGAGAAATGGAAACTACGGTTCACAGGGGAGCCGCGAACAATTAGCGTCGAAAACTTTCTTTACAAACTTAAAAAGATCGCTGAGCGTGAAGAAGTATCGGATATGCAACTATTGAGGGACATTCATTTGTTACTCGATGGCCCAGCATCGGATTGGTTTTTCACCTTCGTGGATGAATTCGAGGACTGGTGGACGTTTGAAAAACTAATCAAATACCGCTTCGGTAATCCCAACCAGGATCAGGGCATCCGTCAGAAGATTCACGAAAGAAAGCAACAGCGGGGTGAGTCCGTCATCGCTTTTGTAACGGAGATTGAAAAACTAAACAAAATGCTTTCCAAACCGCTGTCAAAAGGTCGGAAATTTGAAGTGATTTGGGACAATATGCGTCAACACTACCGATCGAAAATCTCCATTATCGAAGTATTCGATTTGCAGCACCTACTAACGTTGAACTATCGTATCGATGCAGCGGACCCAACACTTCAAATGTCCTGGGAAGGACACCCTCGACGAACGGTGAACCTTGTTTAAGCACAAGAGAGCGACAGTGACGAACCAGCAACGATTAACGCGCTCAGACCACTCCGTCAGCATAACGACAAGCCGAATGAGACTCATACTGCTAATCCATTAGCACATCGTCCAGCAAACACGTCCAGCACAGTAGGCGATCCAGCACAGGCTCCACCTGGAACTTGTTGGAATTGTCACCAGCAAGGACACTCGTGGAGGGAGTGTACAAAACAAAAAGTAATCTTTTGTTATGGCTGTGGTAGATTAGGAAGGACAATCAGGGCCTGCGAGCGATGCGCCGGTTCAGTTCGAGCATATGCGAAACCGGAAAACTGAATTTGGGATGCAAGATAGGAAACCCGTGCATTCCTAACGACAAGCAGGTTCCTGACGATCAGAAGACTATATTCGATCCATTACATCAAATCTACCATATTAAAATTAACACGAGTCGTTGCCCACACATAAAGGTAAATATTTTTGACACTGAAGTAGAGGCATTGCTCGACTCTGGAGCAGGAATAAGTGTCATTAATTCTTTAGACCTAGCAGAGAAGTATGGTTTGAAAGTGCACCCAGCTGCTATCAGAGTTAGCACGGTAGACGGAACAGAATACAAATGCTTAGGAAGCCTTAACGTACCATATACGTACAAAAACATCACGAGGGTAATACCAACGATAATTGTCCCTCAAATGACACGGAAACTTATTCTAGGTGCAGATTTCTGGGCAGACTTCGGAATACAACCAATGATCGACACCGGCAATGGTCCAGAAAGGATTGACGCACTATAGGTATCTGAAGATGCACCGATCTGTTTCTGCATCGAACCAACAGCCTTAGAGTTACCCAAACTAAAGCAAGGAGAAGAAGATGAAACCCTAGATAGTCCAGCTCTTGATATCCCCAAGGAACCAGTACCGGAAGACATAGAGACGGAACATGAGTTGACGACCATTGAGCGACAGGAGTTGATAGATACGGTCAAACAGTTCGCGTTCACCTCTCCCGGCAAACTTGGTCGAACGAGCCTCATTAAACATGAAATTGTTCTAAAACCAGAAGCAAAACCACGAAAACAACCCATCTACAAATGTTCTCCGTACATTCAAAAAGAGATCGATGCGGAGATCGAAAGGTACAAAGAACTCGATGCGATTGAAGAGTGCTACAGCGAGTGGCCAAACCCAATAGTACCGGTCAGGAAGGCGAACGGCAAGATCCATGTATGCCTTGATTCGAGACGAATAAATGCAATGACGGTTAAAGACTCATATCCTATGCAGAACATGCAGGATATTTTTCACCGTCTAGGGCAGGCCAAATATTTTTCAATAATTGATCTCAAAGACGCATATTTTCAAATTCCTTTAGCAGACGAGAGCCGAAACCTAACCGCATTTCGGACTTCCAAAGGGCTGTACCGATTCAAAGTCTGTCCTTTCGGACTTACAAATGCGCCCTTCACAATGTGTCGCCTTATGGACAAGGTCATTGGGTTTGATCTTCAGCCCAATGTCTTTGTATACTTGGACGACATTGTGATAGCCACACGTACTCTCAGCGAACATTTTCGCCTGTTGCGTTTAGTCGCCGAGCGATTGAAGATGGCGAACCTCACAATATCCTTAGAAAAATCCAGATTTTGTAGGAAGCAGGTGCGGTACTTGGGGTACCTGTTAACAGAGCATGGAGTAGCCGTAGATTCGTCGCGAATACAACCGATTCTTGATTATGCTCAGCCAAAATCGGTGAAAGACATAAGACGCCTAATGGGTCTTGCTGGATTTTACCAGAGATTTATTCCAGCGTACAGCAAAATCACAGCACCGATAACGGACCTCTTAAAAAAGGACAAGAAAAAATTCTCTTGGTCGGAAGACGCGGAGACAGCGTTCAATGAGTTGAAAGCAGTTCTGACGTCACCGCCCATTTTAGCTAACCCTGATTTCTCCAAATCATTCGTTATCGAGTCAGACGCTTCCGATAACGCGGTGGGAGCCGCTTTGGTACAGATCCAAGACGGGGAGTCTCGAATTATTAGCTATTTTAGTAAAAAGCTTAGCTCCACACAGCGAAAATACGCCGCAGTAGAAAAGGAGTGCTTAGGGGTACTGTTAGCGCTAGACCACTTCCGCCATTATGTGGAGGGAACACACGTTAAAATCGTGACGGATGCTAGAAGTTTACTTTGGCTGTTCAAGGTCAGTGCGGACTCGGGTAATGCGAAGCTGATAAGATGGGCACTTCTTATCCAGTCCTACGATATTGAACTGGAGTACCGTAAGGGGAAACAGAATGTGACCGCCGACTGTTTATCGCGATCGATAGACCAAATTTCGGTAACACTACCAGACCCTGATTACGACGACTTGATGGTTAAAATTCAGGCCGACCCAATACAGTTCAGCGAATATCGCGTGATCGATGGTAACATTTTTAAATATTGCAAGCATCCCAGCCGGCAAACAGATCCACGGTTTGTCTGGAAGCAGTTACCACCAGATGGGGAGCGAGTCAGCATCATACAAAAGGAGCACGAAAAAGCGCACTTCGGAGTCGAGAAAACACTGTCTGCCATCAAAGAGCGATATGTTTGGCCAAGAATGAACGAGGAGGTCAGGAAGTTTTGCAGGGAATGTGTGAAATGCCAAACTAGCAAGGCAGGAAATATCAATGTCACACCTCCAATGGGTGCGCAGAAGCTGGTTGAGTATCCATGGCAATTTGTCACCCTTGACTTTTTAGGGCCATTACCAGTCTCTGGGAAGAGTCGCAGTACATGCCTGTTGGTAGCAACAGATCTTTTCAGAAAATTTGTGCTGGTACAGCCGTTTAGAGAAGCAAAAGCTGAGCCGTTGGTCGAGTTTGTTGAAAACATGATTTTCCGATTGTTTGGAGTACCGGAGATTATTCTGACCGACAACGGAACGCAGTTTGTGTCAAAATCCTTTAAGGAACTTCTGGCAACATACCACGTGAACCAATGGCTCACTCCTGCTTACCATCCCCAGGTAAATAATACGGAGAGGGTTAATCGTGTCATCACTACTGCTATTCGCGCGACATTAAAAAAAGACCACAAGCACTGGACGAATGACATTCAGGAAATATGCAATCCGTAACGCTGTGCACAACTCGACAAAATATAGCCCCTATTTCGTTGTATTTGGGCGAAATCAGGTCTCAGACGGCAGGGAGTACGCTGTGATTCGGGACAATCAATGTGCGACGGATGGAAACGAACCTGAAAACCGGAGTAAACTGATCAAGGAAGTGAAAGAGAACTTAGCTGAAGCATACAAAAGGCATGCGAAAACGTACAATTTACGCTCTAACGCAAATTGTCCGCAATATGTTGCTGGGGAGAAAGTCCTGAAGAAAACCTTCTATCTGTCGGACAAGGGAAAAGCCTTCTGCAAGAAATTAGCCCCAAAGTTTGAATCGTGTGTGGTTAGAAAGGTCCTTGGCTCGCACACCTACGAGTTAGAGGATAATATAGGTAAACGCATCGGTGTCTTCTTTGCCAACCAGCTCAAGAAGCTGAACTCTTCTTTACCGACCACAGGCAGAGTAAAATAAACAAAATACCTACGGGGATATACGGTTTACTTCGCAACCAAACACCAACACTGGAAATGCGAAATGTAAATGTAAACCAACACTGGCAATGCGAAATGGGATGGTTAGCCTTTTACGGCCACCTGATAGTGGAATCTGTGATGACTCCAATGAAGAGTAGGACGATTCACTTTAGCCTGAAACACGGCAAGGGCTATGACCTGTAAACAGTACTGGTATTAATCCCGGGAAGCATAAAGCGAGCCCTTGTGAAGATCGCGCAAAAGGAAGAGCAAAGAACACTATCAACCGGCAGAGGAGAACCTAACCATCGCACCAATGCCTCTTCCGTATTGCGACCGAGCAATCTTATTTCATATCATTTTGTATATATTTCCTGTAAATAGTAGCATAAGATTAGTAATTAGACCTTGAACTTCACAATACTTATCCTTATATTTTCTTCGAATGAGCTAAACGAGCTCAACAGAGCATCCAAAATGAATTCAAGGAGCTCCTGTGCAGTTCGGCACATCTTTTTCTCCATATCGAAGAAATATAATTTAATCCAGTTTGATTTTTTCCTTAATCTGCATTTTTTCCTTAATTTAATTTTTTCCTTAATTTGCATCAGTATTTCCCATTTTCCTTCATTTTTTTCCTTTAGTAGAGCTCACAAAATAGTCCGGTAGCATACTTCTCCTCAGCAACATAAGTCATGGCGGTCATGCCAGAATTGAAGTCGTACTTATCCTGCAAATAAAGAACCAACCTTCACATCTTCGAGTAAAGGAACGAAGTTTTTATACTATCCTCTGGACAGATCCGTAAAAGTAGTCCATATCTCGAGCTTCCAATCCCAGTATTGGCACGATTCCACAAATCTTGAGCGTTTTTTCAAAACGTCATATCTGCAATGAGTTACTCTCTTTGTTTACTTTCTCTTCTGTTAATAATTCGGTCACTTTAACATTTATCCCTCAGCTCTTTGCATAATATGCTAGCTAAAACCACCGTCTTTCGATCTGTACTGTAAAATAAGTGAAAAGTGTTATAGTGACGCCGTAAAAATAGAAAGAGAAAGTATAAACAGAGAGTAACTCATTGCAGATATGACGTTTTGAAAAAACGCTCAAGAAATATGTTTTCACAGTTTTCACTACACGAGTTGGACGATGAAAAATACTGACTGACAGATGGATGATTTACCGCGAGGTTGGCAATAGAATGAATGGTGAGAGTGCAAGGGGTGTGTGAATGTTTTTTTTTGTTGCTGTGTAATAATTTTCAAGAAATTCATATTTCGTAGTCGGATTTTTTCGACGGTTAGAGATAGTCTCTAGAAAATTAATTTGAGTCTCTCGACGATGAAAAAGTTTTTGCCTGGATACATTTCAGGGTATTTTTCTAATCGAGAGGCAGACCATTTTTAGTGATGAGCGTTGGACCTGGATTTCCAGAAATTGTGCTGGAGTAGGGAAAACGAGACTCACTAAGTTTTTGTGCCATCGTAGATGGACGGTTAGTTGTTTTTAAAGGCCATTATCAAGAAAATCAGATTAGATCAGAGGTTGAGAATGGGCTAGTCTATTTGGGATGAACGAGAAATCTTTTTGTTTTGACATGCTTATGCAAAAGATAGTATTTGATTCATACTTCGCGGGAAATAAGTAGCAAGGTGGATATGGAAAATGACTCGATTGGTTTTGCTGGAGACCGGAGTTGTGAAACGTTGATGGTCAGTAACAGAGTGGTTATTTGACCATATCTGGATGCAGAGAGGAGTCAATATATTGACAATGAAAACTTATGACCCCAAAACCAGAGAGGAGGGAGCCAAATATTACCCTTCGAAAATTTGATTGGTTCTTTGAATTAATGTTGCAGAGCCAATCAAATTTTCGAAAAATTAGCAGGGAATTATGTAGCGTTGTACATATAATATTTGGGAATTAAAATAAGCATTACAATGAAGTACCAAAAATAGTGGAGAATAGCCCCTCGGCCATTCAGGCAGTACAACATAGAATACTGCTCTTTTCTCTCGTTCTCTTCCAGAGAGTGAGTGGGGGTGAACCTAGAAGCTGGGGCTCTGCGCTTCGAGAGCTCATGCGTGCACGCGCCTAGCAATCTCGTCGGCGGTTGGAATCTCATTTAGCGGGTGGTTGCGACGTCGGCGTCGCGCCCTTTGATTTGAGTACGTACAGTGTATGTACATTGCAAGTACTTTGTCGCGGGGAACAAAAAGAGACAGCGAACTGAGGGCAAAGGTTGTTTCTGACTTCGGGAAAAAGACAACCCGATTTGACCTGAACTTCTGAGGTTAAAAGTCAATGCCCTAGAAATGGTTTAAGGAGGTTTTGTATCGGGAATGAAAGGACGACTTCGGCACAAAATTTGTGGTGGGAAACTATTGCACTTCGTGAAATAGTTAACCATTTCCGGTAACGAAGTTTCGAATAAACGCTTATTCTGAGGAAATCACAGTTTGTTGCGTTCACTTTGTTCTGAATCGTGGAAGAGGCAGGAGTTGTTCACATAGTTGTGTCGCGGTGTAGGACTTAAGGTAGTTTGTAAAAAACAGCGTGAGATTCTTTTAATTAGTTTCACTAAGAAATTTCCCTTTTCCTGTGCAGAATTAGCTAGGTCGAAAAGTGAGTGCGCAAGTTCATTCGCACGGTTTCGGAGTGCTAAAAGTAGATCGACGAATTAAGGCAATTTGTGATCAAGATCCCGCCACACCGCATTCGTAGCCAGAGACGCTTCTGACCCCACCATCCAGCTTCAAAGAACCCGGTAGTTCGATCCACGTGCCGGAAGAGCAGCGAGGCTGCTAGGCAGGGAAGCCATCAACGAGCCGTCAGCAATATAACGACGGGAGGAAAGCCAACTGAAGCATTGCCATCTTCGTTTCCAAATCACCAACCGACCGTGAGCATCGTCAACGTTCCGGCCAGCATCAGTTCCGGTCCCCGGAAACCGCCAACCACCACGCCTCACGTAAATCGATGTTGTAAGTACGTTCCATATTTTTATTACATGCGCATGTTAGGGAACAGTACACAACACACGCTAAGACCCTAGGGCCACGAAATGTGAAAAGGGAATACGCACACAAAAGCCACTCAATGAACACGGTACCGATTAGCTGCAAAGGGTAGAGCACTAAATGAAAGCGGCGAACCGAGCAGGAAATTAGCCGAGACCGCAAAGGCGGTGATGAGAGTTAGCTAGGTTGAGAGAGCATGGGTTCGAATCCGGATGTGGAAAGTGTTTGAATTATTTTTTTTGTTGGAATAAACGTTGAAGTGAGATGAAGTCGATTTGAATATCGTAGCAAAGGTGTATTTTTTAGTGGTTCTGGTGAAGGTTTTCTCACGCTGTTCGGGTCGATAGTTTTTTCTTTTTTTTGCGGATTGGGTTGACCCTTATGTTTCAGCCTCCTCTCCCACCTCTGAAGCGAACAGCGCGAAGGATACACACAGAATTGTGCCCGTGATGATAATTTAGCGGAATGCTCTTCTTGCCGACCGATGTTGTCTTGAAATTCTGGGTATGAAGTTTCTGGCGGCTTTTTTGAATGTATTGGTGGCCTTCTGAAGTTGTTTGGGGAAAGTCGGATTGTTTTGGAACCGTTTCAGAACCAACCAAAACCCGCCTTTGGATAGGGTCTCTAGCTGGGCAAGCCACCAAGGTGAATGGTCTCCTAAGGGAGTGGCGCGAAAATCATTCACTAGTTAAATGAAGGTTCCGGTCCCGACTCCCCCCCCCCCAGATTACAATGTTCTCCCATATACCGGTAATGTAGGAGCACTGAAGGAAAAAATTATTTTCTCAAAGGCCTCCACTACTAGAGCAACGTAAAATAGCAATTCTTGTAGCCAAATGGGTCCTCTAAAATACCTATAGTAGCTCATATTGCCTAAATTGACTTTAGTATTTTTTATGATTTTTTTTAAATGTTCTCCCATATACCGGTAATGCAGGAGCACTGAAGGAAAAAATTATTTTCTCAAAAGCCTCAACTACTAGAGCAATGTAAAATAGCAATTCTAGTAGCCAAATTGGTCCTCTAAAATACCTATAGTAGCTCATATTGCCTAAATTGACTTTAGTATTTTTTATGATTTTTTAAATTATTCTCCCATGTGCCGGTAATGTAGGAGCACTGAAGGAAAAAAATATTTTCTCAAAAGCCTCAACTACTAGAGGAACGTAAAATAGCAATTCTAGTAGCCAAATTGGTCCTCTAAAATACCTATAGTAGCTCATATTGCCTAAATTGACATTAGTATTTTTTTTTTGATTTTTTAAAATATTCTCCCATGTGCCGGTAATGTAGGAGCACTGAAGGAAAAAATTATTTTCTCAAAAGCCTCAACTACTAGAGCAACGTAAAATAGCAATTCTAGTAGCCAAATGGGTCCTCTATAATACCTATAGTAGCTCATATTGCCTAAATTGACTTTAGTATTTTTTTATGATATTTTTAAAATATTATCCCATATGCCGGTAATGTAGGACCACTGAAGGAAAAAAATTATTTTCTCAAAAGCCTCAACTACTAGAGCAACGTAAAATAGCAATTCTAGTAGCCAAATGGTCCTCTAAAATACCTATAGTAGCTCATATTGCCAAAATTGAATTTAGTATTTTTTATGATTTTTTTAAATGTTCTCCCATATACCGGTAATGTAGGAGCACTGAAGGAAAAAATTATTTTCTCAAAAGCCTCAACTACTAGAGCAACGTAAAATAGCAATTCTAGTAACCAAATGTGTCCTCCAAAATACCTATAGTAGCTCATATTGCCTCAATTGACTTTAGTATTTTTTATGATTTTTTTTAAATATTATCCCATGTGCCGGTAATGTGGGAGCACTGAAGGTAAAAATTATTTTCTCAAAAGCCTCAACTACTACTACTCGGTAAAGCGTAGCCCTATTTCTCAATTTTTATGGATGATTTTATGGATCTATCTTTCCGTACACGTAGTCATATAGCGAAGACTCCATATCAAGAAGACTGGCAACTCTGTCCAGAATCCGGAGACAGTAACAGCAACGCCACTTGCGGGTAAAGGTGGTACTTTCCATAGTGATGCACACACACATATACATTTTTACATAAAGCTTCCTCCCTTCTTCCAATAGAGGCGCTGTAACCTCTGTCGCTTCTCGTTTGTATGGGGGAAGGAAAGAGATATCAGTCTTCTTGATATGGAGTCTTCGCATATAGTCTATCTATGTAGTTATATTTCTCATCTTGACGCACCATAGAAAAGAAAAATATGAATGAACTTATGTTTTACCTAATGAATTGTCTATTTTTTGGTGTATGTAGTCATATAGTCTACGTATGTAGTCATATTTGTTGTCTTGAGGCACCAAAGAAAAGAAAGAAATATGAATGAACTTATGTTTTACCTGATGGGATGAATGTAATTAATCAACATGGACTAGTGTGGTGTAAAGTGTGCCGCATAGAACAAAGATCACACAGGCAGCAATGCAAAGGGTAATGCTATTTCTCTTTCCTTCGAATACTACGTATTCGAATGAAATTAGAACATGTAAGTTGAAAACTCGTATAAAAGCCCCGCGGAAATATGAATGATTAAGCAGTCTTTCGAACGCTGTTGAATTTGGTTACTTTTTCAAAACTTCCTTCTTGGCAATCTAACGTGAGTTCTTCAGATTTGGCATTTTCTACGGTTTGTAGTAATAATCAATTGATTTTCACTCGAACTTCTGAATTTGTCCTCACTCGTTAATCCTCTCGCTTAGATTGTTCTTGAAGGGTTATAACTAGCTTCCGTTCCGTACACATTCCTTAGGGAATTTGTACGTGCACGATAGCGTGTTTTAGCCCGCTCAAGGAGTTTGATGTAACTTTTTTGATAGCCAAAAACGCTTTAAAACAATTTCTTTCGTACGGCCAAGTTTTGACTTGAGCAAATTTAAACTTGAATATCTTCATAAAAAATTCATTCTTTATTAAAATCTGTTGTCCACAGAATATTTTTAAGCACTCTGGCGTATGTAACATTCCTGTAGTTTCCTACTCTATTGATAAACTATTATATTTCCATTTGTTTTCATTGAGATTTAAACCAAGCAGTTATTACCGCAAGAACAAAATGTATACAAATAAAACATCGAAAAGGTTGCGACATCGACCAATTGATTTCTTTTCAAAAGAAACTGTAGAGATTATTGCAAATGCTATGGAGCAATTTCGCTTCGACATCAATTCAATGACTCTAACAAGAAATTCAGCAATTTACACTTTTCTCAGAGATAAATTATTTATGAATAAAGCGAAAAGCTTCGAGCGAAAACAGCTCAAAGAATTACGATACCATATGAGAAGACTAATGAATGGCAAAGACAGGTCGGATATTTCAAAATCTGCCGCTTTCATCAACGAAGCCATCATCTCTAAAAATATAAATCCATCTATGGTACTAGAATTCCAAAATTCACAACCTAGTTTCAATTCAGATGATATTGCACCTTCAGAAGAATTAGAGCGATTTTCTCCAAAATCAGCGAGAAATATCCCAGATAACAACGAGCCTCAATCAATTTCAAATAAAGCCATCGTTTGCTCCCACAAAGTTTTTACCAAAGAAGCCATCATCCCTACAACTTTAAATTTATTTATGGTACGCGGGTTCCAATATTCACAACTTAGTTTCACTTCAGGTGATGTTGCACCCTCAGTTGAATTTGAGAGATTTTCTCCTAAATATACGAGAAATATCCCAAACAACATCGACCATCAGTCAGTTTTCGATAAAGCCATTGCTTGTTCTCCAAAAGCAATTGAGAAGACACAAAGTCTCACTGATTTGAATTTAACAGATATGTCACTTAAAAAGAAGTCCTCAGAATGTAAAAATGATCGCGATAAAATTATCTTTTATTTAAATGAAGATTACGATAACGAACTAGCATCTATCCCTTTAAATGATAGAACTAATTTGGAAGTTGCACCTAGTTTCAATACTATAACGCCTCCTGGAGCAAAATTTAATTCAGAAGTTTATCGCGATAACAGACAGTTGAAATTTTATTTGAAAGATTTTCGTGACTCTGGAAATAAGTTCACGATTACAAGGAAGCAATTCAATGAAATGATTGATCCTGTAACGAAAAGGTTGATTGATTACAGATCAACTAATGCTTTCAGAAAAGTTGCTAACTTGGAGGAAAAGAAGTTAATTACCAGCTATCATGACATTATTAGAGATGTTGGACCTCCATGTCATATGTACGTTGTACTTAAAAAGGACAATGTTCCCGAAACGAAATCTAAGAGAACAGTTCTCTTTTATACAGTTTGCAAGTTTATGCAATGCAAAAGATTTATACTGAAAGCTACTTTCTTGACCCATGAATCGCATGACATCACTTTTAATATCTTGCATGACATGGACAGTATTGATCATCCTGATGGAATGTGTAATCAAGTACGAGGAAAAGACCGCGCTCGTATCAAAGAACGAATGATGCTCGAACGACCTAAGGAGCTAATTCGTTCTGAAATTGTTGGTGTAGGAGAAAGATCACATCAATTTTTGATTGACAAAGATCTGAAGCTCTGTACATCTGAAGAAGTAGTTAGAAAAGTTGGCTCTGAAATACGTAACGAACTTAGAAGAGACAGTGACCAATGGGTTGCACTAACCAAAATTTACTTAGAAAATGACATGTTAGGGTTCCTAGATTTTGGACCCTTTAACGCAGGCCTCATAAGTGATGCGCAAATTAAAATTATTATAGATGCAACCGAACGTGGCAAAAGAGCGTTAGATTGTTATTTTGATGCCACAGGAGGAGCTTGGAAAAATCCACGAAATGATTTGAAAAATAAAACAGTCTACATGTATAGTTTGGTTACCAGAATCAAATGTCATGATGCAGACAAAAGTTTGATGACATTTCCAATCGCTGAAGTGTTCACAACAGATCATACTACTGGTAATATTCACATTTTCTTGTTAAAAATTGTACACCGCATAAGAATAAAGTCGAACAGAGAACTCCACACAATTATTCGATCGGTTACCTCTGATTTCGCAATGGCTGGAATAAATGCATTATGTCTGTCTTTCAACTCCATGAGCGTTGTCCAATATTTGCATGCCTGTGCTCAGTATATGGCCAAGATGACTAAAGATTTAGAAAACGATATTAATATTGTTATAATACGCCTTTGCACATCACATGTAGCAAAAATTATTTATGCTCTTGTTGACACGTACATAACTGATTCAGCTGATCCAGACAGAATTAATCTACGCAGTCTTCTATCAGCTATACATGACATAAAAGATTGCAATGAAGTTTTCGCTCTTTTTTCACATTTGTGGAGATACTTGATTGCTGAAACAGTAGATGAAAAAAAAAATACGCATCCCTTGAGAGCTTCTTTAGAAACTGTACTGAAATAGTAGCTTCTGAAAATCAAAGCGGCTTAGTTGAAGCTGGAATTAAAGCAGCATCTGAAATTGAAAATGAAAAGTCGAAGACAATATACTCACAAAGTCCGTTCTACCAGAGAGGTTATAACGAATTCAAAGCAATAATTGGAGAAAAATTTGAAAGCATGTTTGAGTTTAGCCGGAAACAGCCAGCTACATATAAGTTCGTAACAACGTATCTACGTAAAATTTTAACGTATCTTCCCATGCTGATTCCAACCCTCTGGTATGAAGAACATAGTGAGTTGAGCAATATAGATAATAAAACTGCGAACAGAGCAAATAACGGCGTGATTGAGGCCCATCACAAGAATGTTAAAGAAGATATAAGACTGTCCAAAGCGGTGGGAAAAGTTCCAATACGTATAGATGATTATATCGAGTATATCTATAAAAAGGAGATGGCACCTAAGATTATTTCAGCTCGACTAAAAATTCCTAAAAATCGATCAACGCGTAACGTTCGACCTTCAGAACACAAGCGTATTCGGTCCAATAGTAAACTTGAAACTCCAAAATCACAGCGAAGTGATGTTGAAGAAATGTATAATCAAACACCATCTCTCGCAAGTACAATATCGTCCTGGAATGACGACAAAATTACAAATATGCATATTTCAGATATCATAAAAACCAAAGAAACTTTCAAAAAGCGTTCGCTTAAAAGTGAAATTGAAGGTCCCAAAAACAAAAGAACACGATACAGACAGGATCTTTTTTCCGCAAAAGAAATGGAGTCATATTTCGAGACAAACAAGACACCAGAAAAAGTACCCAATCAACCAAACTTTGGTTTAGCTGGAATAAGCCCGATTGCTGTGTCAGCTTGCCTATTTCGTAAACGAAATGAACTATCCCCCCGTCAATTGAAAAAGGTATCTGATGATACCACCAAAACTCGATTGTCTACAATTGCTGAGGAAAGTAGCCAATACATTTCAAATATTGCTACATCCAAATCAGGTGGAATTGTTGAAAAATGTAGTGATATTACTACAACGATACTCAAACCATTTGACTCGAAAATTAGACATGTTGAGTCAGTCTACGATAAAAGTACAATTCCTTTCGATCAGGCATTTGAAGGTTTCGACTCCACCACATTTAAAGGATTTGGTAGTATTTTAGAAAATTAGCTTATTTCTGATCCACTTTACTACACTAGAGATCGACCAAGAACCTGTGATGATTTATGGATTTTGTTAAAAAGCAGATATAAGCTTTTATATGGTGATTTAAAAACTCTTTGGGAAAATAACTGGAGCAGTTGGTTTTCCAATTATTTGATCGAATTTCTCCTTAAATTTTTCAGTATTCACTATGGTATTCCCACTAAGGTTGTATCGCATGTTCAAACCAGTTTATTATTCGCAATGGTTGACCATCTGGTACAAAAGCAGTGCAATAATATTTCAAATGAGGACATGAAAGACATCATTATTAAAAATTTGAACCATTCACTAGTTTTACTGCCACTGTTATATAATCATCATTTTTCAATTGCTATAATTGACACGGAAAAAAAGGTTTTCCACTATTTTGATTCTCAATTCAGGCATTCACCTCAATATATGTACAGCAAGTTGTTGAATACATTGGAAAAAGTCGAAAGACAGTTCACGAATGATCTATTATTACAGATAATCAGTATTTTCAAAACCCTAACAGTCGGGAAAATGAGAATAAACTGTCAAAATGATGGCAATCATTGTGGACCTTACGTGGTTAATAATGCTGAACGATATCTTCGGAACGAATTCCTTTATGATCAAGATTTTGATCCCATCAAATATAGAACATATTTGCTCAAAACTCTTATTGATCATTCTGATAACGTTGTAAACCTATGTCCTAAGTGTGGCGATAACAGGGTCGAAGCTACTAACACTCAAGACTGGGTCGCTTGTGATACATGCACAAAATGGTATCATTCAACATGTGTAAATGACGATTCTACAGTAGATTGGAATTTTAGAAAATTCGTTTGCGAGATGTGTGCTACATTCAACTAAACAATAAAAGTTCCATTTAAGTTATATTCAGTGAGATTTAAGTTATATTCAGCTAAAAGATTTCACGTTCGAACAGAAAACAAATCAATATATCGCATTATGTGTTATAGTTAAATAGATTATACTTACATCTGAAATGTTAAAATTCAAATAAAAAATCGGAATTCCATTTGTGAGATTTGTACTATATTCAACTAAACGATCTCACGTTCGTACAGAAAACGAATCAATATATCACATTATGTTGTGATAGCTAAAAATGTTAGATTTAAATCTGCCTGCAGTAATTATTTTTGAATCATGATTAATTGTTAATAATATAATGCAATACTGCTTCCTTTGGGGTTTGTTTGTGAACTCCATACCTCATAGATAGCAAGCTATAAATTTTGGATAAAAATTACTGTAGTCGGTCTCAAGCTCGAAAAAAGAGGAGAGAGTCTAATAAAAATTTATTTTTTTGGTTATTTATCACACAATACAATCGGATCAGTTGAATGATTGTCGGGTGATGTGCCTATGTTCACACTATTACGGTGGGTGCCGCCATATTTCGTTAATTACAATCGCTGAAAAGCGTTAAAATTCACATTATTGTCTTTGCTAATTGGGCCATACCGACATAGAGTTACTAGGTCGAAAAATGGCATACATATGCCTAAGTACTATGTATCACAAGCTTACTGAGTGCAGCTCATAATTTTATAGGTTAAATCATGTAAAATGATCAGCCAGAAAATTACGATGCGATCTTGTTTACGTCAACTGTATTATTATTTCCTGGTGTGGATTCCATTCTATGTTGCAATGCAAACAAGCGATAAGTGAGCTTTTTGCTAATTACACTATGGTAGCATATGGAAGAATATTTAAAAAAAACCAAACTCAATTTAGGAAACATCACGGGAATTTAGGATCACTGTGTAAGTATTGTAAAGGGCCCATTTGACTGCTAGAATCGCCGTTTTATTGTGCTCCGAATATTGCCCATATAAAATCAGTTAAAAACAGAATTTTATATAAAATTGGCCAATATAGGTCAAAACAGAAAAATTAGCATCTGAACGCTACTCCCATTGCAACATTACATTGTTTTAATCGTTATTACTTCATAGAAATCTGTTTTTGCTTTTGAAATCTATAATGTGTTATATGTGCACTAATAGTACTTCGAATTTATACAGAATTCGAGGAGCGTTAATTTATTTATAGATGTGCTATTTGGTTGGTGAGTTAAGCCTTTTGGTTGCTGGTTGTTCAGATATTCGACACCAGGGTGCGAATAGAAGAAGCAGCATATCGAAGATAATTTAAAAAATCATAAAGACTAAAGTCAATTTAGACAACATGAGCCACTATAGGTATTTTAGAGGACCCATTTGGTTACTAAAATTGCTATTTTACGTTGCTCTAGTAGTTGAGGCTTTTGAGAAAATATTTTTTTTCCTTCAGTGGTCCTATATTACCGGAAAATGGGAGAACATTTAAAAAAATCATGCAAAATACTAAAGTCAATTTAGGCAATATGAGCTACTATAGGTATTTTAGAGGACCCATTTGGCTACTAGAATTGCTATTTTACGTTGCTCTAGTAGTTGAGACTTTTGAGAAAATAATTTTTTCCTTCAGTGCTCCTACATTACCGGTATATGGGAGAACATTTAAAAAAAATCATAAAAAATACTAAATTCAATTTAGGCATTATGAGCTACTATAGGTATTTTAGAGGACATATTTGGTTACTAGAATTGCTATTTTACGTTGCTCTAGTAATTGAGGCTTTTGAGAAAATAATTTTTTCCTTCAGTGGTCCTACATTACCGGTATATGAGAGAACATTTAAAAAAAATCAATAAAAATACTAATGTCAATTTAGGCAATATGAGCTACTATAGGTATTATAGAGGACCCATTTGGCTACTAGAATTGCTATTTTACGTTGCTCTAGTAGTTGAGGCTTTTGAGCAAATAATTTTTTCCTTCAGTGGTCCTACATTACCGGCACATGGGATAATATTTTAAAAAATCATAAAAAATACTAAAGTCAATTTAGGCAATATGAGCTACTATAGGTATTTTAGAGGACTAATTTGGCTACTAGAATTGCTATTTTACGTTGCTCTAGTAGTTGAGACTTTTGAGAAAATAATTTTTTCCTTCAGTGGTCCTACATTACCGGTATATGGGAGAACATTTAAAAAAATCATAAAAAATACTAAAGTCAATTTGGGCAATATGAGCTACTATAGGTATTTTAGAGGACCCATTTGGCTACTAGAATTGCTATTTTACGTTGCTCTAGTAGTTGCGACTTTTGAGAAAATATTTTTTTCCTTCAGTGCTCCTACATTACCGGTATATGGGAGAACATTTAAAAAAAATCATAAAAAAATACTAAAGTCAATTTAGGCAATATGAGCTACTATAGGTATTTTAGAGGACACATTTGGTTACTAGAATTGCTATTTTACGTTGCTCTAGTAGTTGAGGGATTTTGAGAAAATAATTTTTTCCTTCAGTGCTCCTACATTACCGGTATATGGGAGAACATTTAAAAAAAATCATAAAAAATACTAAAGTCAATTTGGGCAATATGAGCTACTATAGGTATTTTAGAGGACCCATTTGGCTACTAGAATTGCTATTTTACGTTCCTCTAGTAGTTGAGGCTTTTGAGAAAATATTTTTTTCCTTCAGTGGTCCTACATTACCGGCACATGGGAGAATATTTTAAAAAAATCATAAAAAATACTAAAGTCAATTTAGGCAATATGAGCTACTATATGTATTTTAGAGGACCAATTTGGCTACTAGAATTGCTATTTTACGTTGCTCTAGTTGTTCGGAAACGGAATAATAATTCACCAGTCTTGTCAGCGTAATGCTTTAAGCTGTAAATATAGAATTTATTTTAGGGATCATTTTACAATATTTTAGATTTAAGGCTTACAAATTCAGTGATTCATCGTTTTTTCATTCCATCTCGAACAATTGCTTTTTAGGTTAGAATTTAGTTCTGTAAGGGTTCATTTTAAGTATAGTTAGGTTTAAGTTAGGTTTAAGTTAAGCTTAATTAATTGTAATTTTACCTAACCCAAACTGCGTTGAACATAAGTACAATTCAAAGAAACTTCAACTAAATTATAGAAATAGGCTCACGTTCACTCTGCCTCAATAGAAACCGCGTGCTATTCTGGCGCTCGTGTAGCATTGCTAGGGTGACAGATGCGATTGACTTCCCCTACATTCACTGTAGTGGTGTAGGAAGGGCTGCCAGTTCCAACAGTCCCCTCCCCGTAAAGATGGGTATCGGCATCATCTTTACCGGTCTGGTTCACCTCGAGAATCGCCAGCTTAGACACAGGCCTCCGAAATGCTCCAGTGGATGTCTGAACTACTGCTTGTCTTATTCTGCCATCTCTCCCTGGGATGACCTCCAATACCTTACCTCGAATCCATCCATTTCGCTTTGTATCATCGATTACCACGACCAAATCTCCCTTTTGCACAGCCCTTGAATCACCAAACCACTTGGTTCTTCTAGTTAACGTGGGTAAATATTCACGTATCCAACGGCGCCAGAAGTGGTCAAGATTATGTTGGATCAAGTGCCATGTGCCCCGAACTGCTTTAGTGGCATCTGCTAAGTCAACAGTGGGCTAAGTTACGCCAGTGGAAGATCCCAGCAGAAAATGGTTTGGGATGATCGCTTCCTGTTCTGCCGAATCTAGAGGCAAATAGGTCAACGGCCGTGTGTTAACAATCGTCTCTGCCTCCACGACTGCGGTATGTAATGCGTCATCGTCCATTTTACGCTCCTGTGGAAGGTTAGTCATTGCCATTTTAATAGACCGAACTAACCGCTCCCAGGAGCCTCCCATACTCGAGGCGTATGGCGGTATGAACACCCATTTGGTATGAGCGTTAGTAAAGGTAATAGCCGCGTTCTCATAGATGCTCGCGATTTGCTGTTTTAAAATGCGTTCAGCCCCTACAAAATTTCGTCCGTTATCGGAGTAAATCTCCTTTGGGGCACCCCGTCGAGCAACGAACCTTCGAATGGAAGAAATGCAGCAGTGCGTATACAAGTCGAAGGCAACCTCTACGTGTACGGCTCGAACTGTGAGACACGTAAAAAGCGCGATCCATCTTTTAGCTGTCGATCGACCGATCTTCACGGTAATGGGGCCAAAATAGTCCAACCCGACATAGCTAAATGGGCGAACAAAGGGTGATAATCTCGCTGGAGCTAGAGATGTCATTCTCGGAACAAATGGTCTTGCTTTCTTAATTTTACATATTTGACAGCGGTTAGCAATAGCTTCACCAGTACGCGCAGTCTTGATATGTAAAAACGTTGTCGCAACTCGTTAACAATAGTCTCCGAGTTGGCGTGAAGATACTTGCGGTGATAGCTATCGACAAGCAAGTACGTGACTCGATGATGTCTGGGAAGGATGATCGGACACTTCATATCAACAGAAACTATTTGTAGGGATCCTATGCGGCCCTCAACGCGAAGAACATCTTGTGCATCTAGCATCGGAGTCAGTTTGTGCAAAACACTGTTTTTCTCTAGTGGAACTCGTTTCTTGATAGGAAATTCTTCGTTTTTCTTGATGATAGCAATCTCCTCCGCATATTGGTCCTTTTGCACGATTCTCCATAATAAGACTTCAGCGTCCAGCAGTTCCGGCTGCGTCAGCATTCTCCTGGAAAAATTTCCCTGGATACGATGTCTGCACGCATTAACGAAACGTCCCACATAAGCTACCGCCCGTAACAAACGATTCCAATTGGAAAAACCATCAAAGCGAATTAGTGGTATCGCGCCCTCTTGGTGGATGTAGCATGATCGTAGTTCCTCCTCTGTAGTAATGTTTTGCTTAGCTGTTTGCGCCCACGACTGTTCATCGTGGTACAAAAATTCAGGTACCAGCGACTGGAAAGGTCGAAACAGGGACCTTTACCCCATTTAGTGGCTTCGTCTGCTACATTAAGTTTGCTCGGCACCCATCTCCAATCGTTTGCATCTGTTGACAACAATATCTCGCCAACCCTACAGGCGACAAATTTTCGATAGCGGCGATGTTCTGAACTAATCCATGCCAGCACGGTTCTTGAATCGGACCAAAAGATTGTTTTGCTGATTGGTATCGAATGTCCAGCTGCAACGAAATTCGCCAATCGTACACCCAACACTGCTGCCATTAATTCCAACCTAGGGATAGTGACGTGTTGTATAGGCGCAATCTTTTTTTTTTGCTGCCACTAAAGCACATTGAAAGATTCCCTTCCGAACTTCCACACGGAAATATGCTACAGCAGAGTATGCATCCTCACTAGCGTCAACAAAAACATGTAGCTGAGTTGATGAGTACACACTTGTGTTGGAGTTTTGAAAGTAGCAGCGCGGTATTTTCAGCTCGCGAATTTTGTGGAACAAAGAAATCCATCTCTTCCAACGCTCGTAAATTTGGTCGGTGATGCGTTCATCCCATTGAATTTTTGCCCTCCATACATCCTGCATCATAATCTTGCCATGTACCAAAAAGGATGCCAGCAACCCAAGCGGGTCAAACAGGGTCATGATGCATTTCAGGATCTGTCGTTTCCTTGGTCTGGCCTCCACATCGATGAGTTTAGCGATTTCTGTACGAAACGTCGTTGAAAACCGTAATTCTTCACTATCTGACTGCCAAATCATTCCTAGCACACGCTCTGTACTGGCGTTTCCAGCCGAAGTCAACTCCTTCACACCTTTCATCTTTGCTCCGCACAGATGCTCCGATAAAGCTTCACTATTCGATGCCCAATTTCGAATCTCAAATCCGCCTTTAGAATGCACCACCTTCACGTCCTCAGCAATTCTTTTCGCATCTTCGACCGTCTCATAGCTACCAAGGTAATCGTCCACATAGTGACACTTTACTATGTCGTTCGCTGCCTCGGGATACTGCGACGCAAACTCCTTTGCATTTAAATTTTTAACAAATTGCGCGGATGATGGCGAGCAAGTAGCGCCAAATATTGCAACATCCATCGCGAATATATGTGGAGATTGGTCAGGATTATCACGCCATAAAAAACGCTGGGAATGGCGATCAGCTTGAATGATACCAATCTGATAGTACATTTCCTTGATGTCACCAGAGACAGCAACTGGATATTGACGGAAGCGGAACAAGACGTGAGGCAATGGGGTTAACAAATCTGGACCTGGTAGAAGAAGGCTATTCAATGAGATACCAGCCACTTGGGCCGCAGCATCCCACACGAGGCGCACTTTTCCCGGTTTGTTGGGGTTCGTCACTGCGCTGATGGGTAGATACCACACGCGTTTAGCATCGACCATGAGTTGTTCTTCGGTCGTAAGTTGATGAGCATATCCCTTCTCTTGATACTCGCGGATCTGACGATGAAGATTATCCCTCAAAACTGCATCCTTCTGCATTCGTCGCTCCAGACATTTTAGCCTTTTTACTGCCATAGGAAAGCTGTCCGGTAGGTTTATTTCATAGTTTATTTATTTATTTATTTATTTATTTATTTATTTTATTTTTCATCTGACCTACATGGTCTACATGAAATATAGAATGAGGAAAAGCCCATTTGGAGTCCATCAAACAACCTCCAAATGCGCGTAAAAACCTCATTATCTTTTCACATATACATATTAAACAATATTACACATTACATTACATAACATTACATTACATTACAATGTGTTACTAATAATACATCTAACAAATCAAAATCACTATCTAAATCACATCTTATGCACTAAGTTAGCCGTTTAAGCCTATTTTTAAAAACGTCACTTGATACAGAGAAGTCAAAACATTCATAAACATTATTAAATACGCTACACATCGCCCTTATGGGTTCATTCTGTCCATAATCAGTACTTTGATAGTCAAGTCTTAAAAAATTCCACGATCTTATACTTCTAGCGGGCACATTTACATTAATCTGAGAAAGTATATTTGGGGCATCTATTTCACCAGTTAGAACTTTCCCTACAAACACGGCTCTGGATATATTTCGCCTTTTTGAAAGAGGGTCCATGTCGAGCAGACGACAGCGTTCAATGTAAGGTGGCAACTCTATCGGGTTGCGCCATGGCAAGGTTTTAAGGGCATATCGGAGAAACCTAGCTTGTATAGATTCAATTCTGGTAATCCAGACATTTGTGTACGGGCACCAAATGATAGCTGAAGCTTCCAGGATGGAGCGTACAAGAGAGAAGTACAGTGCTCTCAGACAGTATGGATCAGTAAACTCTTTGGCTATTCTAATGATAAAACCAAGGTTCCGATTGGCTTTCGCAATGATGTGGGAATAGTGATCTCTAAACGTCAATTTAGAATCCAGCTGTACACCAAGGTCCCTGACAACTGACACTGTATCCAGTAGTTTCCCTGAGATAGTATAACACCACAAAATTGAATTTTTTCTGCGCGTGAAAGAAATTACTGAGCATTTGGATACACTGATAGTCAACCGATTTCGAGTGCACCAGTTACAAAATTCATCTAGTTGTCGCTGTAGTTCAATGCAGTCCAATTCAGATCGTACAATAAGAAACAGTTTAAGGTCATCTGCATAGATAAGTTTGCATCCTGGTGGAAGGACATTACAAACGTCATTGAAGAACAAGGAGAACAGCAAGGGTCCAAGATTACTACCCTGGGGCACACCTGATAAATTTATAAAGTTATGCGACGTTAGAAACAGCTATAAGTACACCCCCGCCCCTTTTTTTACCAGAAACGACTGGGTCACGATCGTTACGATAGACCGTATATCTAGGTCCAAACAGCTGCAGGGAATTGATTTCGTCGTTCAGCCATGTTTCTGTCAGGATAATGACGTCGTGCTCTGCGTCGGTTACAGCTACGAACAGCTCATCGATCTTTGTGCGTAGTCCTCTCACGTTTTGGTAGTATATTCTGAGCTGGGAACGGGAATTCATTTGAAGGGAGGCAGTATCTGTATGTCTAGCTTCGGAGGAACATATACATTCCTGGCATTTACCTGGAGAAACAGTCGTGGTGTCTTCATAATTTGAGTCACGGATAGCTAGGTGGAAGTCAGCTACGGAGTCGGAAGTATGTTGTCCAACGGTAGACTGGAACCGAAAATTACTTTGAGGGGGTGCAGTATCAAAGGTAGCTTCGAGAGGACATATACCCTCTTTGGCTTTACCTGGAGAAACAGTCCTGAGGTCATCATAATTTAGATTGCAGATGGCTTGATGAATATCAGCTACGGAGCCGGGAGTGTGTTGTCCAACGGTAGACTGGAACCGAAAATTGCTTTGAGGGGGTGCAGTATCAAAAGTAGCTTCGAGAGGACGTATATTCTCATTGGCTTTACCTGGAGAAACAGTCGTGAGGTCATCATAATTTAGATTGCAGATGGTTTGATGAATATCAGCTACGGAGCCGGGAGTGTGTTGTCCAACGGTAGACTGGAACCGAAAATTACTTTGATGGGATGCAGTATCAAGGGTAGCTTCGAGAGGACATATACCCTCTTTGGCTTTACCTGGAGAAACAGTTGCGAGTTCATCATCGTTTGGATTGCAGATTGCTGGATGAATATCAGCTACGGAGCCGGGAGTATGTTGTTCAACGGTAGACTGGAACCGAAAATTGCTTTGAGGGGGTGCAGTATCAAAAGTAGCTTCGAGAGGACATATACTCTCTTTGGCTTTACCTGGAGAAACAATCGTGAGGTCATCATAATTTAGATTGCAGATGGTTTGATGAATATCAGCTACGGAGCCGGGAGTGTGTTGTCCAACGGTAGACTGGAACCGAAAATTACTTTGAGGGGATGCAGTATCAAGGGTAGCTTCGAGAGGACATATACCCTCTTTGGCTTTACCTGGAGAAACAGTTGCGAGTTCATCATCGTTTGGATTGCAGATTGCTGGATGAATATCAGCTACGGAGCCGGGAGTATGTTGTCCAACAGAAGACTGGAACCGAAAATTATTTTGAGGGGGTGCAGTATCAAGGGTAGCTTCGAGAGGACATATACCATCTTTGGCTTTACCTGGAGTAACAGAAAGTAATCCGTTCAGATATCCTGGTATGCTGGTCAACGGTAATTGCTATTCGTCACGACTAATTTGCTGACGCTTTCTTTCAACAAGCTTCCTATACACAGCGCATTCGAAACTGTAGGCTGCATGTTTTGTCTCCAGATTCAGCTTCCGGTCCTTATTCATCTGAGCGCAATTAGCACAGCAAAGTAATTCTGATGCACATTCTGCTGTAATGTGGTCCCCTGCGCATTTAGAGCAGACCTGAGAGTTTTTACATTCAGTACTCTTATGTCCATACGCACAGCATTTAAAGCAACGTACTATTCCAAAACACTCAACCACTCTACATCTTTCCCAGCCAATGTTTACACGCCCTAACTTGAGCATGGTCTCAAACGAATCAGCATTCACTTCAATCACATAATTATATGCTGTGTAATCATTCCGCTTAGTTTTAAATAACGTTATGAGTTTTAACTCTGTTAAGTTCACTGATTCATTTTGTTCTTCCAGGTTATTTTTAAGTTCACTCTCTGACAACTGTTCCGCAATCCCCACAATCTTCAATCTTGGTTTTGCCGGTTTCGGAACTGAGATTTCATAATTCTCCCCAAACTTCTCTCTCACCACTGCCACAACTGATTCTATTGCCTCCGCACTTTTCACACCGAGGATGATTGAGCCACCATTGCCTTCTCGAACAGTTTGAATTTTATTCGATGCACGGTCAATTTGGCTACGCAATTCATTTTTTGTTTTCCTAGCACTTTGATTCAATTCTTTAGGGCGCACTAAAATAACGGGTTCATTCTTACGAGGCTGTTTCGGGGTTTCGCTGTTACACTTTTCACTAACTTGCGAGTATGGTTCCAACGAACTAGAGCTTTCACCAATTTTTTGTTCATTTTCAACTCTGGGCCGTTTTCTAGGCCTGAGATTCCTGCTCGGACCAGCCGGTGTAGCATCTTTTTCGCCAGCAACACTTCCGTTTTTCAAAACTTCAGCAAATGTGCACGATTTCTGTTCGACCAATTTTCTGCTTTCAGTTAATTCCCGCAAGATTTCTAGCTTGACACTTTCAACTGCACGTTGTATCTGTGACCCAATAGCATCTTCCAATGACTCAATCTTCTTGCTCATTTCATTTTTCCACAACTTCATACTTTCAGTTATTTCCACTAGAATGCTATTGCATTTGGCCAGAATATCGTTGTGACCGCTTTGATGCTTCCGACAGCCATGGCACAAATATTTTAACCCGCGATTTGTTGTCATTGCTTTCAGCCCATGCTTATCGATATCATCTGTACACTTTAAATGCAATATCACTCCACACGGGCCGTAGCAGAAAACTTTTTCATTCTCTTCGCTTATCGCTCTCGTACAGGCACCGCATTGTAGCGTTGTGGTCATCCCCGCGGCCGCTGACCCGTAGGTCGCCCGCCAAGCAGCACAATAGTATCACTTCGCTTGGGTGTAACTATAACGTTTCTTTAATCACCTCCTGTGCAAGTTAGTTCACGTATACCGACACACCAAAAATATCACAGGAATCTTCGTTTGACGAGCTTCCAAATGCACTAATAATCTCCTCCCAAAACGACTTAAAACACCGATAAAAAGCAATAAAAACACGACGAATTTGTAGAAGACAACTGACGGTCCTGCGCTTCACTACATTTCGTCGTAGCGCCAAATTAAACCGGTTTGGAATCGGTTTCCAATCCTAGTCGTCGTGCTTTCAAGAATCCTTTGAGCTCGTTTGTTCTCTTCAGACATCAGTGGTTCAATCGGTGCTACTCCCATGTAATCCGCATTGAAGTACTCTCTCATCATTGTCTCGAGATTTTCATTTTTGTTGCATTCGCAGAAATGAAGACTGACGTGTTCGGGTCCGTGTTGGGAATCGAGGCTTCCATATACACACCAACCCAATCGTGTTTTAGTCGCTATCGGTCCATAGTCGCCTTCTCTCGTCTCTAACGGAACCGCAAACCGAAGGTTGTGAAGTCCTAACAAAAGACGAGGGTCTGCATGCTCATAGCTTTCAACATCAAGACCCGCCAGGTGACGGAAGTTCCTTTGCAGTTGTTCAAAACGTAAAGTCTGACGGGGAAGGTTTAGAGCTTCAACAGTTCTGATATTCGAAAGATGATAACGATTCTGCTGACCTATTCCAGAAACATCCAATGAAACTACTTGCGATTTGGATTCCAACCGAGACATATTTGCCGTCCAAGTCAAGCACATTGGAGAAGTTTGTCCTTGCGCTCCTAATTGCTCAGCAAGTTCATGCTCGATGAGAGTCGCAGAAGAACCTTCATCAAGAAAGGCAAACACTTTAATAGATTTGGTTGGTCCGTGAAGAATAACGGGAATGATCCGAAACAATACCGACTGTCCACAGTGATGATGAGAATGGTTTTCGATGGATGTGTTAGTGCACCGATTATTGCTGGTACTTCCCTGCCGAGAGAGTGACGTATGCAGGAATCAGGAATCAGAATATATTGGCTCAAATGGCACGTTCCCCGGACATAGTCGGGGATTTGTGCCTTGCCGTGTGTTTTCATCATTTCCTGAGCGGAAGGAAAGGACAAGGAGGTGTGGGGAAGTAGAATTGGAAGGGTGGGAAAAATAACAGCACAAAACAAAAATAAACAACAGGTAAGTTAAACTCACAAGTAGTTCAACTTGCCTGCGAATAAGCCTAAAGCTCTTTACCACATTGGATAAGAAACTTTAGTATGTCTCTGAGTTTCAGTCGACCAAACATGGTTTCGTCTATATAAGGACGGCTGAAGACTCGAAATCGCAATTGCGCTACCGCTGGACAGTTGCATATCAGATGATATGAGGTTCCGTAGTCGGATTCACAAAGATCACATGAAAAAGACTCAGCGCGCTGAATAGTTGCCATGTGATAATTGAGTTTGCTGTGGCCGGTTAAAGCCCTGGTCAGCATGCCGCAGTGGAGCTTCGAAAAATGTAAGAGATTTTTCGAAACCACTGGGCATGGTTGTTCTAGAAACGCCTTTGTTTGGCGACACGTTTGTAGATTTCTCCAATAATTTCGGGGCTCGAACGAAGCCCAGGACCGTATTTTTTCCCTTATCCAACTTGTCGAAATTGGCAGCGCGGGCTCAGGACCAACGAAGTCAATCGCTGAACCTGCCCTGGCCAATTCGTCAGCCCATTCATTTCCAGTAATACCGCAATGTCCGGGCACCCAGACAAGGTAGATAGTGTTGACAATGCTTAGTTCTTCGATTTCGGTTCGCGATCACTAGCTTGGACCGGGATTTGTCTGAGCTAAGGGCCTTGATTGCAGCCTGACTATCGGAGCAGAAGTTTATAACTCTGCCGGACACACTCAGTTGAAGGGCCGATTGCACCCCGCACATAATCGCAAAGATTTCTGCTTGGAATACAGTACAGTATCTACCTAGTGAGTGAGATTGTTCCAATCTCATTTCACGACAGTAGACACCAGCACCGGCACGTCCCTCCATCAGAGAACCGTCAGTGTAACAAACCACTTGCGTTTGTTGTTGTCTTTCCATAAAGCCAGACAACCACTCCTCTCGAGAGGGAATCTTCACATGGAATGTCCTGTAAGGAAAACTACAAGTGAGTGTAATATCGCTGGGAGCAAGAATATCTTCACCCCATGTAACCATTTGTGACCACAATCGTGTATGACTAGTAGCAAGATCAACATGATTACTGTTCCAAAGCCCAGTAACCTGCAGTCTGTATGCACATGATAGTGCTTCTTGTTTTAAGTGTATGTGTAATGGTTTGATATTTAGAAGTGCCTCAAGAGCAGCAGTCGGAGTCGTGGTGAAAGCACCAGTCAACGCCATGAGCGCCATTCTTTGCAGATGGTTTAGCTTTGACTGGACTGTCACCACCTCTCCCCTCTGCCACCACACAAGACATCCGTATGACAGTATTGGACGTACAATTGTCGTGTAAATCCAATAGATGTATTTAGGTTTGAGACCCCAGGTCTTTCCAAAAGTTCGTCTGCACTGCCCGAAGGCCATGCACGCTTTCTTGACTCTGAACTCAATGTGAGCAGACCAATTCAGTTTGGAATCCAATATGACTCCAACGTATTTGACTTGATCTGCACACAGTAGCTCAGAATCAAAGAACTGCAAGGGACGAACCCCGGTTGTTATTCGCTTCTTCGTGAAAAGAACCATTGAAGTTTTGCTTGGGTTAACTGATAGTTTAACTTGTCGACACCACTGTTCGACAGCTCTTAATGCCTGTTGCATTAAGTCAAAGATTGTTCCGATGCAAAATCCAGTAATTAGTATTTGGTAATCGTCAGCAAACCCGTAGGTTGGAAATCCAAGCTCATTGAGTTTCTTCAACAAGCCGTCAGCTACTAAGCTCCATAACAAAGGTGACAGAACGCCGCCCTGAGGACAACCGCAAATACTCAATTTCCGTATCTCAGCCTGTCGCAGTGACGAGCAAAGTATGCGGTTACTAAGCATTGCGTTTATCCAACCTGAGATACACGCAGGTATCCCATGACCGCGCGTCGCTTCCAGAATAGACTGGAAGGACACATTGTCAAAAGCACCCTCAATATCTAGGAATACACCCAAGCTAGATTGCTTGAGCGAGAAGGCTTTCTCAATGTTGTAAACAACATCGTGAAGCAGAGTTATCGTGGATTTCCCACACTGATATGCATGTTGCATTTTGTGCAGTGGATATTCAACTAAACTAACGTTCCTGATGTGATGATCGATTATCCGTTCCAAAGCTTTCAGAACAAAAGAACTTAAGCTGATAGGCCTAAAACTCTTGGCTTCTTCATAGCTTGAGTGACCCCCTTTGGGAATAAATCTAACAGTTATTTCTCGCCATGCTTTCGGGATATACCCGGTAGCAAGACTGGAAAGCAAAATCTTTTTCAAGACATGTTTAAGAATATCAAATCCCTTTTGCAGTAGCACGGGAAGTATTCCATCTTTTCCAGGTGATTTGTATGGAGCAAAGCTGTCAACTGCCTACTTGACCGATTCAGTGGAAACCAATGTGCGTGCTAACGCCCACGAGTCCGAATCACCAGAATGAGATCTGTGAAAATTGTTCAACTCCGGATCGATACAACCTGGAAAGTGTGTGTCGAAGAGACAATTAAGAACATCTTTTTCGTCCGTCACATAAACACCATCTCTGGTTTTCAAGGAGTTCATCTGAAAATCATTCGATTTGGAGAGAATTTTATTTAATCTGCTAGCCTCGTTCAGACTAGAGACATTAGTGCATAGGCTTTGCCAGCCAGCCCGTTCTGCAGATCTAAGACATTTCTTATATGCACTACGAGCTGACCTGAAAGCCCTGGAGTCATCACGCTGACGCCGGTTCCAAGCTCTTCTCATAACTTTCTTCAATATTTCAAGCTCACCCCTCCACCAAGGGGTTCCCCTAGTCGATTTAACAGTACGAAGTGGACAAGCTTCTTCGTAGGATGCTAATATGAATGAGTTTGTCGTATCCACGACGTCATCTAAGTCGTCTAATTGACTAATTGTTGGAAAATATCCATGAAATTTAGTCGCCAAATTTTCCAAAAAGAGGTCCCAGTTTGTAGATTTAGGATTACGATATGTCACCACATTGAAGGTGACATCAAAATGATCGAAAAATATATATTTATGATCGGATAGAGACGGTTCAGTTTCATTTGGAACCTGCCAATTTCCCAGTTCATGCAAAATTCTATCAGACTCAGCAAGTTCATGCTCGATGAGTGACGAGAGAGTGACGTATGCAGGAATCAGGAATCAGAATATATTGGCTCAAATGGCACGTTCCCCGGACATAGTCGGGGATTTGTGCCTTGCCGTGTGTTTTCATCATTTCCTGAGCGGAAGGAAAGGACAAGGAGGTGTGGGGAAGTAGAATTGGAAGGGTGGGAAAAATAACAGCACAAAACAAAAATAAACAACAGGTAAGTTAAACTCACAAGTAGTTCAACTTGCCTGCGAATAAGCCTAAAGCTCTTTACCACATTGGATAAGAAACTTTAGTATGTCTCTGAGTTTCAGTCGACCAAACATGGTTTCGTCTATATAAGGACGGCTGAAGACTCGAAATCGCAATTGCGCTACCGCTGGACAGTTGCATATCAGATGATATGAGGTTCCGTAGTCGGATTCACAAAGATCACATGAAAAAGACTCAGCGCGCTGAATAGTTGCCATGTGATAATTGAGTTTGCTGTGGCCGGTTAAAGCCCTGGTCAGCATGCCGCAGTGGAGCTTCGAAAAATGTAAGAGATTTTTCGAAACCACTGGGCATGGTTGTTCTAGAAACGCCTTTGTTTGGCGACACGTTTGTAGATTTCTCCAATAATTTCGGGGCTCGAACGAAGCCCAGGACCGTATTTTTTCCCTTATCCAACTTGTCGAAATTGGCAGCGCGGGCTCAGGACCAACGAAGTCAATCGCTGAACCTGCCCTGGCCAATTCGTCAGCCCATTCATTTCCAGTAATACCGCAATGTCCGGGCACCCAGACAAGGTAGATAGTGTTGACAATGCTTAGTTCTTCGATTTCGGTTCGCGATCACTAGCTTGGACCGGGATTTGTCTGAGCTAAGGGCCTTGATTGCAGCCTGACTATCGGAGCAGAAGTTTATAACTCTGCCGGACACACTCAGTTGAAGGGCCGATTGCACCCCGCACATAATCGCAAAGATTTCTGCTTGGAATACAGTACAGTATCTACCTAGTGAGTGAGATTGTTCCAATCTCATTTCACGACAGTAGACACCAGCACCGGCACGTCCCTCCATCAGAGAACCGTCAGTGTAACAAACCACTTGCGTTTGTTGTTGTCTTTCCATAAAGCCAGACAACCACTCCTCTCGAGAGGGAATCTTCACATGGAATGTCCTGTAAGGAAAACTACAAGTGAGTGTAATATCGCTGGGAGCAAGAATATCTTCACCCCATGTAACCATTTGTGACCACAATCGTGTATGACTAGTAGCAAGATCAACATGATTACTGTTCCAAAGCCCAGTAACCTGCAGTCTGTATGCACATGATAGTGCTTCTTGTTTTAAGTGTATGTGTAATGGTTTGATATTTAGAAGTGCCTCAAGAGCAGCAGTCGGAGTCGTGGTGAAAGCACCAGTCAACGCCATGAGCGCCATTCTTTGCAGATGGTTTAGCTTTGCCTGGACTGTCACCACCTCTCCCCTCTGCCACCACACAAGACATCCGTATGACAGTATTGGACGTACAATTGTCGTGTAAATCCAATAGATGTATTTAGGTTTGAGACCCCAGGTCTTTCCAAAAGTTCGTCTGCACTGCCCGAAGGCCATGCACGCTTTCTTGACTCTGAACTCAATGTGAGCAGACCAATTCAGTTTGGAATCCAATATGACTCCAACGTATTTGACTTGATCTGCACACAGTAGCTCAGAATCAAAGAACTGCAAGGGACGAACCCCGGTTGTTATTCGCTTCTTCGTGAAAAGAACCATTGAAGTTTTGCTAGGGTTAACTGATAGTTTAACTTGTCGACACCACTGTTCGACAGCTCTTAATGCCTGTTGCATTAAGTCAAAGATTGTTCCGATGCAAAATCCAGTAATTAGTATTTGGTAATCGTCAGCAAACCCGTAGGTTGGAAATCCAAGCTCATTGAGTTTCTTCAACAAGCCGTCAGCTACTAAGCTCCATAACAAAGGTGACAGAACGCCGCCCTGAGGACAACCGCAAATACTCAATTTCCGTATCTCAGCCTGTCGCAGTGACGAGCAAAGTATGCGGTTACTAAGCATTGCGTTTATCCAACCTGAGATACACGCAGGTATCCCATGACCGCGCGTCGCTTCCAGAATAGACTGGAAGGACACATTGTCAAAAGCACCCTCAATATCTAGGAATACACCCAAGCTAGATTGCTTGAGCGAGAAGGCTTTCTCAATGTTGTAAACAACATCGTGAAGCAGAGTTATCGTGGATTTCCCACACTGATATGCATGTTGCATTTTGTGCAGTGGATATTCAACTAAACTAACGTTCCTGATGTGATGATCGATTATCCGTTCCAAAGCTTTCAGAACAAAAGAACTTAAGCTGATAGGCCTAAAACTCTTGGCTTCTTCATAGCTTGAGTGACCTCCTTTGGGAATAAATCTAACAGTTATTTCTCGCCATGCTTTCGGGATATACCCGGTAGCAAGACTGGAAAGCAAAATCTTTTTCAAGACATGTTTAAGAATATCAAATCCCTTTTGCAGTAGCACGGGAAGTATTCCATCTTTTCCAGGTGATTTGTATGGAGCAAAGCTGTCAACTGCCTACTTGACCGATTCAGTGGAAACCAATGTGCGTGCTAACGCCCACGAGTCCGAATCACCAGAATGAGATCTGTGAAAATTGTTCAACTCCGGATCGATACAACCTGGAAAGTGTGTGTCGAAGAGACAATTAAGAACATCTTTTTCGTCCGTCACATAAACACCATCTCTGGTTTTCAAGGAGTTCATCTGAAAATCATTCGATTTGGAGAGAATTTTATTTAATCTGCTAGCCTCGTTCAGACTAGAGACATTAGTGCATAGGCTTTGCCAGCCAGCCCGTTCTGCAGATCTAAGACATTTCTTATATGCACTACGAGCTGACCTGAAAGCCCTGGAGTCATCACGCTGACGCCGGTTCCAAGCTCTTCTCATAACTTTCTTCAATATTTCAAGCTCACCCCTCCACCAAGGGGTTCCCCTAGTCGATTTAACAGTACGAAGTGGACAAGCTTCTTCGTAGGATGCTAATATGAATGAGTTTGTCGTATCCACGACGTCATCTAAGTCGTCTAATTGACTAATTGTTGGAAAATATCCATGAAATTTAGTCGCCAAGTTTTCCAAAAAGAGGTCCCAGTTTGTAGATTTAGGATTACGATATGTCACCACATTGAAGGTGACATCAAAATGATCGAAAAATATATATTTATGATCGGATAGAGACGGTTCAGTTTCATTTGGAACCTGCCAATTTCCCAGTTCATGCAAAATTCTATCAGACTCAGCAAGTTCATGCTCGATGAGAGTCGCAGAAGAACCTTCATCAAGAAAGGCAAACACTTTAATAGATTTGGTTGGTCCGTGAAGAATAACGGGAATTATCCGAAACAATACCGACTGTCCACAGTGATGATGAGAATGGTTTTCGATGGATGTGTTAGTGCACCGATTATTGCTGGTACTTCCCTGCCGAGAGAGTGACGTATGCAACATTGGATGGTGACGAAATTCACATCCATTGACTCCGCACCGGCTGACGTTCCTACAGGCTCGACGGCCATGGAAGTTCAAGCAACATCGACACAGTTTTAGGGAAGTGACGCTTTTCCATCTATTCTCCACGCTGCTTCCTTTGAACGTGGCGCAATCTGCCACTCGATGATTATCCTTAGCGCACACTGGGCAATGTTTCGGCACGTATCGTGTTTCACCGGTTCCACGTACCTCGGCATGAGCATGAAGAAATCCTTTCTCACGACTTCTTGGTTTTTCACTTTTCGACATTGGTTCACCTACGTACACCACTACCTTGCTAACTGCTTCCACAACAGTAGTCATAAACTGGCTGAAAATTTGCAAAGATGCAACAGGGTGGTGTTGTAAGTGTTGAGCCCATTGCAACTTGACGCCAGCTGGAAGTTTGTCCACTATTTCCTGCAAGAGAATTGGGTTGGCAAGATGCGATTGTTGACCAGCGACAATGAGGTGCTGAGTCAAATTTCGAATGGCCATCCCAAATTCAATCAACGTTTCTAACTTTTCCGACTTCGGTGGTGGAGTTTCACGAACGTTCTTAATCAGCTTATTGATTATCATTTCGGGCCGACCATAAAGCGTTTCCAGCGTTCTAATAACGTCAGGAACCGATTCCGGTGACATTAAGTAATACCTGACTGACTTGAGTGCAGAACCTTTAAGGCATCGCTGAAGTCTGGAAAGATTCTCAGCATTGTTGTATCCGCAAGCATTCGTCGTATTATTGTAGCTACTCAGAAACATCGGCCATTCCTCTGGATCGCCGGTGAATTCTGGCAAATCACGGGGCATAACTTGTCTGGCGGCAAGCTGTTCGGGTGATGGACCTTGACGGACGAGCGACGAACTAGTCGTAGGGATTGGTCCGTTAATTCCATGACGTGGTGGAACAATGTTTCCGATCTGATTTAAATTCTGGAGCAGAACTTGATTGTGTGGGGCTCATCTATCGGGTACCTCTATCGGGATTGAATCAGGTATGGCCGTACGTAGCATATCGTCCGCGGTGGCGATTTGGTGGCGATTCGATTTGGGAACTGCTCCCCTTGAAACGCCTGGAAGTCGAGAAGAGACAGGCGTCGATTGGTGCAGCAGTTGGAGCTGGCACAGCTGCAGCTGCTCTTGCAACTGCTGTAGTTGCTGGAAAGTTGGTTGGCCATCTTGCTCGTAATTTTGCAACGTTTGCTGGAGCCTTCTGTAAGCACTGTTTTCAGGAGGGATTTGCGGATCTCTAATCTCACCATGGATTCCTCCTGCTGCTCCTTCTTCCGTGCCGATTTGAAAAACTAGGGGGATCTAGGGAAACACCCACTTCTAGATTCGGTACTCCTACTGTAGGAGCATCTCGTTTATTGCCAGCCGATTCTACTGCCGCTTGATCCTTTATCCATTGCGATGTTTGCTTCGCACGAGACTCAATCTCGTCAACCCGGTATCTAACACTTCGAGTTTCGACCTCTTCTTGTAAAGTTTCCTCCAACAGCTGATATTTCTCTTTCAGATATTTTTTCTCCAACTCTAGTTCCATTTGTTTCTTATCTAGCGCTCTTTGTTCCTCCAGGCGCTTCATGTTTAGTTCTAAACGAGCCCTCCGGGAAGAAACTGACGAGGCGACGGAAACTGATTTGGCTGGTTTTGGCAAGCAATGTCGGCACACCCATTTAACTAATTTGACGGAGTCTGTAACGCCGGCACACGAGAAATGCCACCAGTTAGAGCATTTGTCACAAGCGACAAGGTTATCGTCGGAGTCCGGTCTTTTACACGCAACACAACTGTAGCTATTACTGTTATTCGGTGTTCCATGCTGCTCAGACATGGTGCCATGAATTTCTTAAAGTTTGTTCGGAAACGGAATAATAATTTACCAGTCTTATCAGCGTAATGCTTTAAGCTGTAAATATAGAATTTATTTTAGGGATCATTTTACAATATTTTAGATTTAAGGCTTACAAATTCAGTGATTCATCGTTTTTTCATTCCATCTCGAACAATTGCTTTTTAGGTTAGAATTTAGTTCTGTAAGGGTTCATTTTAAGTATAGTTAGGTTTAAGTTAGGTTTAAGTTAAGCTTAATTAATTGTAATTTTACCTAACCCAAACTGCGTTGAACATAAGTACAATTCAAAGAAACTTCAACTAAATTATAGAAATAGGCTCACGTTCACTCTGCCTCAATAGAAACCGCGTGCTATTCTGGCGCTCGTGTAGCATTGCTAGGGTGACAGATGCGATTGACTTCCCCTACATTCACTGTAGTGGTGTAGGAAGGGCTGCCAGTTCCAACACTAGTAGTTGAGGCTTTTGAGAAAATAATTTTGTCCTTCAGTGGTCCTACATTACCGGTATATGGGAGAACATTTAAAAAAAAATCATAAAAAATACTAAAGTCAATTTAGGCATAATGAGCTACTATAGGTATTTTAGAGGACATATTTGGTTACTAGAATTGCTATTTTACGTTGCTTTAGTAGTTGAGGCTTTTGAGAAAATATTTTTTTCCTTCAGTGGTCCTACATTACCGGCACATGGGAGAATATTTTAAAAAAATAATAAAAATTACTAAAGTCAATTTAGGCAATATGAGCTACTATATGTATTTTAGAGGACCAATTTGGCTACTAGAATTGCTATTTTACGTTGCTCTAGTAGTTGAGGCTTTTGTGAAAATAATTTTTTCCTTCAGTGGTCCTACATTACCGGTATATGGGTGAATATTTTTAAAAAAATCATAAAAAATACTAAAGTCAATTTAGGCAATATGAGCTACTATATGTATTTTAGAGGACCAATTTGGCTACTAGAATTGCTATTTTACGTTGCTCTAGTAGTTGAGGCTTTTGAGAAAATAATTTTTTCCTTCAGTGGTCCTACATTACCGGTATATGGGAGAACATTTAAAAAAATCATAAAAAATACTAATGTCAATTTAGGCAATATGAGCTACTATAGGTATTTTAGAGGACACATTTGGTTACTAGTATTGCTATTTTACGTTGCTCTAGTAGTTGAGGCTTTTGAGAAAATAATTTTTTCTTTCAGTGCTCCTACATTACCGGCACATTCATAAAAAATACTAAATTCAATTTAGGCAATATGAGCTACTATAGGTATTTTAGAGGACATATTTGGTTACTAGAATTGCTATTTTACGTTACTCTAGTAGTTGAGGCTTCTGAGAAAATAATTTTTTTCCTTCGGTGGTCCTACATTACCGGTATATGGGAGAACATTTAAAAAAAATCATGAAAAATACTAAATTCAATTTAGGCAATATGAGCTACTATAGGTATTTTAGAGGATACATTTGGTTACTAGAATTGCTATTTTACGTTGCTCTAGTAGTTGAGGCTTTTGAGAAAATAATTTTTTCTTGAGTGGTCCTAAATTACCGGTATAAAAAATACTAAAGTCAATTTAGGCAATATGAGCTACTATAGGTATTTTAGAGGACCCATTTGGCTACTAGAATTTCTACTTCACGTTGCTCTAATTGTTACTGTTTCGGAGAAAGTTATAAAAGCATTGGCGCATATAAAAAATGAGGCAGTATTGGTACTACTGCTATTACATTGATTCAATCGTCATTGTTTAATAGTACTTTACCATTGTTTTTAATCTGCAACGTTTTCATTATTGTTTATATGTGCAACAGTGGTTTTTTGAATTTATCGAATATGCTAGCATCAATCAATTTACAGGTGAGCTTTTTGGTTGGTGAGATGAGCTTTTTCCCAGTAAAGTTCAGCCGGAAATGAACTGGAATTCTGGCTGGTTCCAGTTCGTATTCCGGCTCCAGTGCCACAACCGATTCTAACTAGAATCGGTTGTGTCACTGGAGCCGGAATACGAACTGGAGCCAGCCAGAATCCCGGTTCATTTCCGGCTGAGTTTAACTGGGTTGGTTGGTGAGCTGAGCTTGGTAAGCTATCCGACACCAGGTGGCTAATACGCTACAGTGGTGGTCATCTAAGAGAAGAGAAGACAATCGCGTAGCCAATTTGATCCACTCCTAACCTCAATATTGAACCAGCTTCTGATTGGTCGTTTTGCCAGTCAAGAGCGTTCATAATATTTTCAAACGGGATGAAAAACAGTGCTGCTGAATTTATTTTGGCTACTTTCCATACACATGAACATTTCATGCAAATTGAATAAATACCCTGAATGAACTACGTGTATTGTTAAGAGAGACGCGAATAAACATAAAATTCAATTTTTAAATGCAGCTAGTATTATGAATTCGTGACAGAGGGTCGATATTTGAGGTACAATTATTTTCAGCAATTGTGAAAAACATGCAAATGGAATCTGGCAACGATGGATGCTTGTTGTCTTTGGAATTACGACAGGGCCTGGTAGATAAAATTAAGAAGAGCAAGAAGCCTGTTGTCTCTTCTCTTGGGTGGCCATAATTATAGGAGCTTTTCGGTTGGTGAGCTTTTTGGTTGCTGAATATTTTGGTTGGTAAGTTCACAGAAGTGATGCCCTGATCATGACAGAATTTGCATTTTATCTGTGATTATCCAAGTGTACGTTTGGCAGGGTTTGCTCTATCGCTGTTAGATTATTTTCTACTTGACCTTACGCTTAGTTTTATATTAATAAGATGAACATTGATTTAGATGAGTTTGTGAAAGAGTGGTCCGAGCTGTCAAACGAATACAAAAATCTCGAGGTAAAGCTAGCAGGCAAACATTTTATCACGAAAAGCACAAACTTATTTTTGTTCTATTTAGGCAACAAATACAAGCTATTTAGATTCATTGGAAAATTTGGAACTGCTACAAGAACAATGTACTACACAAATTAAACATCAGCGCTATCGGATGCAGCAAATTTCTAAAAATATCAAGCAGTAAGTTAATATACCAGCTTAAAAAGTTATTTTGCGATTTTATTGGCTTAGTTTACACTACATCAGATCAAAGAAGAGTAGTTTCGTTTAGTGCTAATAGTTAACATTAAGAGTGAATATTTTTATTTTTTTTATTTTGCTGATTAAAGGAGCACACATGTCTATGGATGTGAATTGGTATCAATCATTTCTTATAAGTAAATAAATAACTTATACTGATAAGATAATAGACATCGTACGAGATCAGTTGCGCAGGTAATTCGAAGCTTTTTCGAAAAAGCTCTGTGCAGTTCGTGGGTAAGCTAGCAACACCAAGCAAAATTTGCATTGAATTTCCTTAAGAACGACGACTTTCAGACAAGGATTATAAGTGAAATTAATATTTTGTCTTATGACTTTGAGGGGAAATTTTCCAAAACCATCTCATACTAGACAGTCATAAAATTCATATAAATCTAGAGAAAATTTTCAATAGGACGTAAGTAACAATGAGAGATTCTCTTTGAGGTCTTTCTCTTCTGTTCATTACTCGGCCATTTCAACATTTACTACTCCACTCTTTGCATAATATTGTAGTAAAAACCGTCGGCTTTCGATATGTACTGGAAAATTAGTACAAAGTGTTGTAATGACGTCGTAATAAACGAAAGAGAAAGTAAATAAAGAGAGGCTCTCAATGTTACTTACGTCCTATTGAAAATTTTCTCTAGAAATATCCGCATTAACGTCATAGCTACCCGTTAATGAAACTAATTTGGTCACATAAATTTTTAGCAAATTTCTCACATTTCTAACTAGGAAACGTGGTAGAAATGATGGTTATCATAAAACAGTCTTATGAAACTAATTGCAATTTTGGAATGTATGATGAAGGTTATATTATTGCGCATTTATATAAAAATTAGGACATGGCTGATATTTCTTACGTTTTTTTCGGCTTGCTGTTTTTCAATATGGGACTCTTATGTTTTTATGGGCAGTAAAGTGCACATAGAAATGTAGCGAATGCAGTGGTCTTAATTATATATCGAAGCAAAACAAATACAGCAATAGAAAATAATTTTATAGATGCGTTTTTTGCAGCGATTTTTTGAATAACAGTGTATTCATCCATAAATACACTGCGAACAATCCGCACATTTGATTCAAGTGTTTAACACTTAATTTTGCCGCAACTGTCTTGAAACTCAGAACTCATGTGTCAGACACTTATGGGGTTTTTGATTGATTGACACCGGTGTAGTGGAGTGCAATGAAACTGCACCGTTGTTGCACTTTCTAGCAGAAGTGCAGAAAATTGGATATGTTCTGTAAACTATGTAAACTGAGGGACAGTTCTCTTCAATTGATAACACGCGTATGTTTTGATGGTGTACACTAAACTGAGAACCAAAATGGAGAGAAAGGTGGGAACATTTGACACTTTTGAGTGTAATTAGTATTATACTTGCAAAATTAAGCATGGCGGCCGGGGCCTTTGAAGTAAACATCAACATCCGAACGAGCATCCTGATTCATTGGCGCACGAAGAAAAGTGAGAAAAGGCCGAGCTTCGCTTCGGATCTATCGATTAGAACACTTATGGACAATTTTACCTCGAGAAGAACCGGTTAAATTAACTATGTCCGAACCGAAACAAAACATATGGCAACAGAAGGGCCCGCTACGTCAACTGTTTGTGCTTTTCTTCTTCATATCCTCTTGTTTTTTCGGCTTCATCAAAGAAAAATGACAACCGCACTCACACACAGAAAAAATGTGTACACCTGTATCCGTCTTGACTGAGAACGATCGCCCAGCAACCGTCTGTAATATATTTATTTACTTCATCGTATCCTCACGCATACTTGCGTACACTGTGGTACTCGCTTATTACTAGGTCATTCGACAATACATAACAATCCTTACCCCTTTTATGTTTATAAATTCATTTTAATTTTCAATGGTTATTTCATCTTTTTTTACAATTATTTACAAAATATAGTAAAATTCAATAGCAATAGAATTTGATAAAATAAAATAGTTCACCGCTTAGCATAGATAAAATTCTTTTCCGTATTCGCTCTTTTCAATCTGTTCGACCTCCTTAGAGTAGGAGTTTGAATTTTTCTTCGTTTATCACTCGATGACTCGAAAAGTCTTCTACGGCACCTTTAGCTGGTTTCGATGAGCTGTGAGCGGAACGTTTCCAATCACAATCTGAAATAAATTTTTTGATATTTTTTATAAATTGAGCCTTCAGCCATCTTGCGAAATCCTGGGATTTGTGATTTTTGTAATAAATCACATCGCCCATCGTCAACTTATCTACAGGTTCACTAGGTTGAATCTGCTCAAAAATCTTTGGTATCGGTTTATCACTTGGTGGTGGTGGTTCAGCTAATTGCTGTTTGTAATGAGACTTGGGATTCAACAAATCGATTAACATTTTGACTTTGTAAGAAAATATGCTCTCTGATGGGAATTTGCCATTTGACGACAAACAAGTATTTCTGTAGTTCATCAGAAACAAATTAATTTGATCATCAATGTCTAATCTTTTACTTCTACGTTTGATGATCCTCTCCGGAAATCCTCGGAAAAAACGGCGCCGGTGGTTGAGTGGTAAGCGTGACCGCCACTCATTCCAATTTGCCTGGGTTCAATTCCAGCCGAGGTCGTTGAGATTTTTCTGAGGTGAAAAAATCTGGCCACGTCTTCCTTCGGGGAAGGGAAGTAAAACCGTTGCTCCCCGGTTATGAGTTTGGTGGATCGATATCTAGTCCAGATAGTGAAGTCACCTCTCTGGCGTCGGTAAAGAAGAAGTGATCCAACTTCTATACTCTTACTAACAAAATATCCTCCTCCTGTGATACTTGTGGAGTGCGCAGGAGTATATACGGCCTCTAGCAAAAGCAAGTATCGGACTAACCATTCCTTCCCTTTCCTTCCGCGATCTACGTTCGGGCCTGGCCGGCGCCGGTATTGATCAATACTTTAGGATTACCAGGAGTTGCACATTGAAAGATGTTTCGCTACTCCCAAGCATTATAATTATCTACTTATTCTCTGTGCAACTTCAGCTAGTCCAAATCGATAACGGAGCAGCAGCCAGGGGTGATCGCACAAGCTCAAGCTCTCCGGAAATCCTCGGAAAACATCCTCCTCATCATCGCTCGTCGTACCGCGAAAATCTCGCTTTCGACTGGCGCTTTTACTATCGCTATTGTTTTCAGTAACGCCCGTGCTAGCGAAATTAGAAAAAAAATGGGAAGGAAATAAAATTCCACGCGCCTTCGCCATCGTCTTACTTGGCACCTTTAGCTGGTTTCGATGAGCTGTGAGCCGAACGTTTCCAATCACAATCTGAAATAAATTTTTTGATAATTTTTTTATAAATTGAGCCTTCAGCCATCTTCCCTCTCGCAGGTTGACGGGTTTGACGGTACTGCAAACATGCCTCGATAGTGGTGCCCCGAGGAGACCGAGAGGGCTTATGGGCCTTTTTTATGTTTTGTGTTATTTCATACTCTGCACCAGCCCAAACCAACAGTCAGCTAAGGGCCTGTGCGCACTGGCGTGGCCGATTGGCGGGTCGCCGTGGATTGACTTTCTCTGTGGGCTGTGTTTGCAGACATTGTTCAACAGCTTAACGGCAGTCTTTGTGGGCACGGCTCGCACTGGAAGTCATTGTGTGTCGATTTATCGGTCGACCTCGTCAACGTGCACAGGCGCATTGGGGTTGGACGGAGAGATGGTGGAATTCGCGGACGGGGGAGGCGGTGTTTTCCGCACCGTGTGTCGGGTCTTCATGGGAGTTGGTCAGCAGTACTGTAACAACATGCTACATGCGCTGATTGATTTTTGTGGGGATCTGGCATGCGGTGTGGAGGGGAGCTGCTTTTTTCGTTTGCGTGTTTTGCGCATTCTCTGTCCAACCTTAAAAAAAATAAAAAAAAACCTGTTTTAATCCACCTAGCGTTGCAATTGTGCCTTTCTCATTTCTCTAAACTATGGCACGGAGGCTTTTTATGTTCAACATAATTGTGGAAATGTCCATTATATTCTTAGTACACTTTGCACTTATACACAATGGCATGCCAGCCACGAACTTGATGAGCTACGTGTCGACGGTGAAACACTTGAAACAAAAAAATATCATACTTCATTAGCCTAATCAGCATTAGATCAATGTTATCTGCTTGCTAACTCATTTTGTCATGCGGGGTGGGTATGTGAGGAGGGCGAAAGTCCCATGAACGAACGACTCCCCAGCTTAAATTGGTATGCTTTGTGATATAGTGGTGGTTTAAAGATGATGGGGTTGAAAGGGAGGGGTATGAGGGCTGGATGGGGTGAGGGTCTGAGGGGTGATTTAAGGAGATCCCGGGAAAAAAGATTTTTAATTTATTCCAAAAGACTTAGGTTCTGCGAATGAAATTCTGTAGAAAATATCTTTATTGGTAAACATTTGGAGTGAGCAGTGAATGCAGATTGTGCTTTTTCAACTGATTTGCAGATCAATGGACTATATATCTTTAGGCTCACTGATATGTTTCGTGATTTTTTTAGGTATATAGTCCAAGCCATACTCAAAACACTGCTAAAGAATGTTGATTTTTTCATTTAAAAATGGATTACTTTGCCGACCGTTGCATCAAAAATAAAAATTCTATTTTTACTCCATACTCAAAACATTGCTAAAGAATGTTGATTTTTTCATTTGCCGACCGTTGTACCGAAACATTTCCTTACAGTAGCGTTAGTGATGCGCACGATATCTCTGCAACCGATGAGCAGATTGATCAGATTTTTTAACAGTTCTTTTTATAGTTGATTTTAATAGTTAGATCTTGAGTGAATGGCCTTGCAATCAAATTAGTAATGGAAATTGCGTTACTTTCTTAAAAAATCGGTGTGTTTGTTTGAAATCTTGGGATGGTTTGTAGTGATATCATGATTAAAGCAAACGCTATTTAAAATAAGGAATGTTTCTAGAACGTCTGCAACAATATTTGGTCGGTTCATCGAATGTATATTTCGTCTTTTTTGTTATACCGTAACTGTAATATCTGTAAATTTTTGGATGTATGAAATGAAATACCTAACGTTGTATCTATCCAATATCATGTGCATCCAAACTCTTTGAATGTCGCTTTCAAGGATACAGGCAGGATTTTTGAAGGGATACGATCAAGCAATGCCCGTAATAGGAAATCGATGGTAGGCTCGCATCCATCGCTGCACAGTTCGTCCATTATCTGCTTGATCTTGATGCACACTTAATTCGAAATGATGCTGATCCTACTGTGACGGAAATGGATTCTATATATAAACTTTCCTCTTTTGATCGGAAGTAACTGCACACTACCCTGAAGCAGCTCAATCATTTAATTCAAAATTACCAAAGAAGGTGCTTTGCATTAAATTGATCACGTTCCATCGTATCAGAACAACGAATTCCAATTTTGGACAGTAACTCCAGAAGCTGCGTTTATTATATCATCCTAATCGTAATCGTAATTACCAAAATTTCGATTATACATATAGTCAAGAAAAAGTTTTAGTTGCATAAACTTATTGACGAGTTATCAAATGATTGAATATTGTGTAAGCCACCAAAATGCCATCTTCTGACAACTGCTTTAGGACAGATACACATGCAATCAAACGAGTTTGAAAACTTAATTAATTCTTTTGTTTTCAAGAAAATCATATCCCTTTTTATTTTTCTTCTATATTTCCGGATCCCGGGATTTCCCGGGAAATTTATTATTTATTTCCCGAATCACGGGAAGCTGAAAACCGTCGGGAAATGGAAGCTCTATGCATAACCTTTCTATATGAGAAAGACAAAAATGTGCCAAAATCCAAAAAATTTAATCGTCGTCAATTTTTTTTTCGAGTTTGCATCAAATCTCGACGTTTCATGCACCTTGAACACATTTAGCATCAAAAATAAAAATTCTATTTTTAATTTTTCCTATGGTTTATATGAGAAATTTCTGTGTGGCCGCACTCTGAAACCCGTAATTCCGGAACCAGAATTCCGATCGATCCAAAATTCAATAGCAGCCGATGGGAAGGTTGCACCTTTCATTTGAGACTAAGTTTGGGCAAATCGGTCCAACCATCTCTGAGAAAAATGAGTGACATTATTTGACACATACACACATACACACACACATACACACATACAGACTTTTTCCGATCTCGACGAACTGAGTCGAATGGGATATGACACTCGGCCCTCCGGGCCGGGATTGGATTGACGTTTTTTAGAGTGATTGCATAACCTTTCTATATGAAAAAGGCAAAAATGTGCCAAAATCCAAAAAATTTAATCGTCGTCAATTTTTTTTTCGAGTTTGCATCAAATCTCGACGTTTCATGCACCTTGAACACATTTAGCATCAAAAATAAAAATTCTATTTTTAATTTTTCCTATGGTTTATATGAGAAATTTCTGTGTGGCCGCACTCTGAAACCCGTAATTCCGGAACCAGAATTCCGATCGATCCAAAATTCAATAGCAGCCGATGGGAAGGTTGCACCTTTCATTTGAGACTAAGTTTGGGCAAATCGGTCCAGCCATCTCTGAGAAAAATGAGTGACATTATTTGACACATACGCACACACATACACACACATACAGACTTTTTCCGATCTCGACGAACTGAGTCGAATGGGATATGACACTCGGCCCTCCGGGCCGGGATTAGGTTGACGTTTTTCAGAGTGATTGCATAACCTTTCTATATGAGAAAGGCAAAAATGTGCCAAAATCCAAAAAAATGAATTGTCGTCAATTTTTTTTTCGAGTTTGCATCAAATCTCGACGTTTCATGCACCTTGAACACATTTAGCATCAAAAATAAAAATTCTATTTTAAATTTTTCCTATAGTTTATATGAGAAATTTCTGTGTGGCCGCACTCTGAAACCCGTAATTCCGGAACCAGAATTCCGATCGATCCAAAATTCAATAGCAGCCGATGGGAAGGTTGCACCTTTCATTTGAGACTAAGTTTGGGCAAATCGGTCCAGCCATCTCTGAGAAAAATGAGTGACATTATTTGACACATACGCACATACATACACACACATACACACACATACACACATACATATACACATACACACACATACAGACTTTTTCCGATCTCGACGAACTGAGTCGAATGGGATATGACACTCGGCCCTCTGGGCCGGGATTAGATTGACGTTTTTCAGAGTGATTGCATAACCTTTCTATATGAGAAAGGCAAAAAGTAATAATGGAATATTTGTTTAACGACATAAAATCTTTTCAATGGGATTCTTGATTAAGGGGTTACATACCTTTTAGTGATAAAAATATCAAGAAAATTTGAATTTACGTAAAGGAATAAAGCAATGATTTCATTACATCAAACTTATAATATTTTGGTAGCACATTTTTCAGTAAAATAAACGAGCATAAGTTTATAAAAATAAATTGATGATTGGCGGAGTTATGGCTTTTTCCTCAAAACCCTTTTTGCCTTTCTCATATAAAGAAAGGCTATGCAATCACTGTAAAAATCGACTTTTTAACCGAGGCCCGGAGAACCGAGTATCATACACCATTCGATTCAGTTCGTCGAGATCGGCAAATGTCTGTGTGTGTATCTATGTGTGTATGTGTGTGTGTATGTGTGTGTGTGTCATTTAAACTCACACAATTTTCTCAGAGATGGCTGAACCGATTTTCGCAAACTTAGTTTCATCTGAAAGGTATAACGCTCCCATAAGCTGCTATTGAATTTTTAGTTGATCCGACTTCCGGTTCCGGAGTTACGGGTTGAAGAGTGCGGTCACACAGCAAATTCCCATATAAACTGGTACCACCATAATGTTCAAATGATGTAAAACATATTAAAATTGATGTAACATTACTCTAGTTTGCGGGTCTGGATCACTAATGATCAATCAAAGCAGCTTTGACCACATTGGCCACCTATGACGGTTCATGACGCCCTCGTAATTCCGGAACCAGAATTCCGATCGATCCAAAATTCAATAGCAGCCGATGGGAAGGTTGCACCTTTCATTTGAGACTAAGTTTGGGCAAATCGGTCCAGCCATCTCTGAGAAAAATGAGTGACATTATTTGACACATACGCACACACATACACACACATACAGACTTTTTCCGATCTCGACGAACTGAGTCGAATGGGATATGACACTCGGCCCTCCGGGCCGGGATTAGGTTGACGTTTTTCAGAGTGATTGCATAACCTTTCTATATGAGAAAGGCAAAAATGTGCCAAAATCCAAAAAAATGAATTGTCGTCAAATTATTTTTCGAGTTTGCATCAAATCTCGACGTTTCATGCACCTTGAACACATTTAGCATCAAAAATAAAAATTCTATTTTTATTTTTCCTATAGTTTATATGAGAAATTTCTGTGTGGCCGCACTCTGAAACTCGTAATTCCGGAACCAGAATTCCGATCGATCCAAAATTCAATAGCAGCCGATGGGAAGGTTGCACCTTTCATTTGAGACTAAGTTTGGGCAAATCGGTCCAGCCATCTCTGAGAAAAATGAGTGACATTATTTGACACATACGCACATACATACACACACATACACACACACATACAGACTTTTTCCGATCTCGACGAACTGAGTCGAATGGGATATGACACTCGGCCCTCCGGGCCGGGATTAGGTTGACGATTTTCAGAGTGATTGCATAATCTTTCTATATGAGAAAGGCAAAAATGTGCCAAAATCCAAAAAATTGAATTGTCGTCAAATTTTTTTTTCGAGTTTGCATCAAATCTCGACGCTTCATGCACCTTGAACACACTTAGCATCAAAAATAAAAGTTCTATTTTTAATTTTTCCTATAGTTTATATGAGAAATTTCTGTGTGGCCGCACTCTGAAACCCGTAATTCCGGAACCAGAATTCCGATCGATCCAAAATTCAATAGCAGCCAATGGGAAGGTTGTACCTTTCATTTGAGACTAAGTTTGGGCAAATCGGTCCAGCCATCTCTGAGAAAAATGAGTGACATTATTTGACACATACGCACACACATACACACACATACAGACTTTTTCCGATCTCGACGAACTGAGTCGAATGGGATATGACACTCGGCCCTCCGGGCCGGGATTAGATTGACGTTTTTCAGAGTGATTGCATAACCTTTCTATATGAGAAAGGCAAAAATGTGCCAAAATCCAAAAAAATGAATTGTCGTCAAATTTTTTTTCAAGTTTGCATCAAATCTCGACGTTTCATGCACCTTGAACACATTTAGCATCAAAAATAAAAATTCTATTTTTATTTTTCCTATAGTTTATATGAGAAATTTCTGTGTGGCCGCACTCTGAAACCCGTAATTCCGGAACCAGAATTCCGATCGATCCAAAATTCAATAGCAGCCGATGGGAAGGTTGCACCTTTCATTTGAGACTAAGTTTGGGCAAATCGGTTCAGCCATCTCTGAGAAAAATGAGTGACATTATTTGACACATACGCACATACATACACACACATACATACACACATACACACATACATACACACATACACACACATACAGACTTTTTCCGATCTCGACGAACTAAGTCGAATGGGATATGACACTCGGCCCTCCGGGCCGGGATTAAGTTAACGTTTTTCAGAGTGATTGCATAACCTTTCTATATGAGAAAGGCAAAAATGTGCCAAAATCCAAAAAATTGAATTGTCGTCAAATTTTTTTTCGAGTTTGCATCAAATCTCAACGTTTCATGCACCTTGAACACATTTAGCATCAAAAATAAAAATTCTATTTTTAATTTTTCCTATAGTTTATATGAGAAATTTCTGTGTGGCCGCACTCTGAAACCCTTAATTCCGGAACCAGAATTCCGATCGATCCAAAATTCAATAGCAGCCGATGGGAAGGTTGCACCTTTCATTTGGGACTAAGTTTGGGCAAATCGGCTCAGCCATCTCTGAGAAAAATGAGCGACATTATTTGACACATACGCACATACATACACACACACATACACACACATACACACATTTACATACACACACACATACAGACTTTTTCCGATCTCGACGAACTGAGTCGAATGGGATATGACACTCGGCCCTCCGGGCCGGGATTAGATTGACGTTTTTCAGAGTGATTGCATAACCTTTCTATATGAGAAAGGCAAAAAGTAATAATGGAATATTTGTTTAACGACATAAAATCTTTTCAATGGGATTCTTGATTAAGGGGTTACATACCTTTTAGTGATAAAAATATCAAGAAAATTTGAATTTACGTAAAGGAATAAAGCAATGATTTCATTACATCAAACTTATAATATTTTGGTAGCACATTTTTCAGTAAAATAAACGAGCATAAGTTTATAAAAATAAATTGATGATTGGCGGAGTTATGGCTTTTTCCTCAAAACCCTTTTTGCCTTTCTCATATAAAGAAAGGCTATGCAATCACTGTAAAAATCGACTTTTTAACCGAGGCCCAGAGGGCCGAGTATCATACACCATTCGATTCAGTTCGTCGAGATCGGCAAATGTCTGTGTGTGTATGTATGTATGTGTGTGTGTGTGTATGTGTGTGTGTGTGTGTCATTTAAACTCACACAATTTTCTCAGAGATGGCTGAACCGATTTTCGCAAACTTAGTTTCATCTGAAAGGTATAACGCTCCCATAAGCTGCTATTGAATTTTTAGTTGATCCGACTTCCGGTTCCGGAGTTACGGGTTGAAGAGTGCGGTCACACAGCAAATTCCCATATAAACTGGTACCACCATAATGTTCAAATGATGTAAAACATATTAAAATTGATGTAACATTACTCTAGTTTGCGGGTCTGGATCACTAATGATCAATCAAAGCAGCTTTGACCACATTGGCCACCTATGACGGTTCATGACGCCCTCGGGGAACCCACCAAGTTCCTAAGCTAATATCACACCCATTCCACAACGAATTCTCTACCGATTTTTACGAACTTAATTTCAAATGAAAGATACAGTAATGCCATTGACTACTGCTGAATTTCATTCGGTTCTGACTCTTGCTTCCGGAGTTACAGGGGTGTTAGTAAGGATACACTGGAATTTCCCATATAAATCGGTACAATCGTAATACCTCAGAGGCTAAAAACTATTGAAATGGTCACCAAATTACTTCTAATCGTAGATCTAGATCACTGATTGCCAATCAAACATTCTTTGAATATATTGTCCACTATCGACGATTCCGGAAGTCCGGAATTCCGGGCATATTCCACAATTAAAGTCACATCGGTTCATCGGTGATGACTGAACCGATTTTCTCAAACCAAGTCTCAAATGGAAGGCAAAATATGCAGTTGAGTATTGCGTAGCCGCCCCTTCCCCCCCCTCCCCACCTTGCCCTTACACCTCCCTCCATCATCACTCCCCTCTTCTTGGATCACCCTCACGCCCAGATTTCCTTCATCCACCCCGTATACCGAAATAAGATGAAGGATTTCTGACGCATCCTCCACACCCACTCTACTAAACCCCCATTCCCTACACGTTCAAACGCATTCCATCAACCTTTGCAAATTATAATCACATGAAGATAACATTGAACTCATGCTTATTAAGCTAATTAAATATTATTCTTTTGCCTTTCTTATATAGAAAGGTTATGCAATTGCTCCAAAAACCGACTTTCTAACCGAGGCCCGGAGGGCCGAGTCTCATACAACATTCGACTCAGTTCGCCGAGATCGCAAAATATCTGTGTGTATGTATGTGTGTATGTATGTATGTGTGTATGTGTATGTGTGTATGTATGTGTGTGTGTGCGGATTTGTTAACAAAATGTCCACATCGGTTACTCGGAGATGGCTGAACCGATTTTTACAAACTAAAATTCAAATGAAAGGTATAATATTTCCATAGGTTGCTATTGAATTTCATTTTCAACCGACATCTTGTTCCGAATTACGAGTTGAAGAGTATGGTTACAAAACAAAATTTGTTGATTTTTCCAAGTCGGTTTCTCGGAATTTTCTGAACCGATTTTGACAAACTTAATTTTAAATGAAAGGTCCATCAGCTGCTGTTGAATTTTGTGTGGATCCGAGTTCTGGTTCCTGAATTACAGGGTGATACGTACACCTGTGTGCAAAATAATAGCACCACTGCTAGGTTAAATGAAGTTTTTAGAACAAATTACAATTTTATCATATTTTCTTTTTATTCTCTACTGATTTTTGACTATTTCAACTTGCTGAGTTCATTGTTATTTTATTTTTTTGTTTATGGTTACGTTGTTGTTAAATAATTTGTTTAATCTGAAGCAATGTTATTTTTTTGCTGAGCAAAAAAATAGCACCAAACGGGAAATCAGAATATTTTAAATCCATATGAGCGAAACGCATCATGCAAACCACGAAGAAAGTTTAATAGTTTATTGTATAACCTTTTCCGGTTATTACCGCTGCACATCGTCGTGGCATTGAATCGACAAGGGCCTGGCATCGTTTTACAGGAATAGAGTACCATGAATCGCGCACTACCGTCCAGAGTTGCTGGACAGTTGATGGTTTTGCTTTGAAAACAGCCTGTTTAATATCAGTCCATAGGTTTTCAATAGGATTTAAGTCAGGGGACTGAGCAGGCTATTCCATAAGTTCAACATTGTTTGAAGAAAACCAAGACTTCGCGAGCTTACTGGTATGCTTCGGGTCATTGTCTTGCATCATTACCCATTTTAGTGGCATCTCTTCTTCAGCATAAGGCAGCATGATGTTCTCCATTATTTCTACATACACTTTCACATTCATTATTGGTTTTATCCAGTAAATCGGACCAACACCGTAGTATGAAAAACCAGCCCAAACATTAATTTTTGCTCCTCCATGTTTTACCGTTTTCACGGTGTACCGTGGATCATATGCAGCATTTTCTGGCCTTCGAATATATTGACTTCGTCCAGACGACCCAAAAAGAACCACCTTAGATTCATCCGTCCAAAGAATGTTGCGCCATTTTTCAATTGGCCAGTTGAGATGTTCTTTGGCAAATTTCAAGCGATTTTGCAGGTGACGCGGTTGCAATAAAGGTGTTTTCCGTGGACTTCTACCGAAAAGCTGAGCTTCGCACAGTCTTCTTCGGATCGTAGAAGTACTGACAGGAAGCACCAGTTCTTGTTTTATACGAACAGACGTTGCAAAAGGGTCGTTTTTGGAAAACCTCGTCAGCTTTCTCACTTCATATGAACTAAGCTTCCTTTTACGCCCGCGTGTTTCTTCTTTGTCACTCCATTTCTTTGCGTTGCTAATCATTTTATTAGAACATCCAAGAGTTTCACCGATGAATCGATAAGATTTTCCTTCGGAAAGTAGTTTAAGAATAATGTCTCGTTCTTTTGCAGTGCAATGAGCTGCACGACCCATTTTCTACAAATAAAAATAAAAATCATGCTTAATTTTGTTTGGAATTACATCACACAACATTTTACAATGTGTTTTTCAGTAAATATGCTTTAATTTGCAAAGAAACAACTAAATGATCACACTTTTTTAAAACGGTGCTATTATTTTGCTACGCAAGAAAACGTATTTTGATCACACACGAACGATTGACGTTTAGTGATTTGTGAAAGTATTGAAATATATACTTTAATTTTGACTAGCAGATGTCGCTTCATCATAATTCGGCACTAGTTCACATGTGTACTGTTCACATGAGAATTATAAGCTATCATATTATTTTAATTACGACCGGTGCTATTATTTTGCACACAGGTGTACGATCACGCAGCAAATCCCGATTCTAACGAATTCTGCAATGAATGTAAAAAGGTGATTTTTTTTCCAAAATGTAAACACAACTGTTGAATTTGTAGATCTAGGTCCCCAACAGTCATTCAAAGTCTCTTTGGCCACACTGGCCACCATCGACGGATCCGGAAGCATCCAAAGTCAGAATAACGGTTATATTGGTTTCTCGAAAATGGCTAGATTTGCTCAACTTAGTCTCAAATGAAAGGTGTTGCGTCCCCAGAAACTGATATTAAATTCCATCTCCATCCGACTTCCAGCACCGGAGTTACGGGTTGTGGAGGTCGATCACATAGAAAACTCCGATTCAAACCGATACCGCGATGAATGCAAAAAGGTGCTCTTATATATACTTACCAAGTGTAATAAGAATGAAAGACTTTTCCATAAAGTTATATTGTACGAACCAGCTATTAAATCAGAGTTTGGAGAAATGAGAAAGGCACAATTGCACCTCTAGGTGGATTAAAACAGGTTTTATTTAAGAGGTTTGCGGTGATCACGATTGGAGACCAATAGATCATCTAAAATCCCAAAACTCAAAAAATTCCGTTAGTATATGAGTATTCCTCGTACCTTAACGATTAGTTGAATAAATAATATTTTTTTTCCTGCATTTGAGAACGTTTTTAGTGAAAATAGCTGTTTTAAGCTCTAAAAATTGCATTAAAAAATTATCATCCACGAAACAAAAATTTATGAATAAAAAAGAATCGTTAAAGTACGAGAAAAATTAACTACGATCAATTGAAAAAAAAACTAAGAAAATTGATTGAGTAGTTTTTCGGCAATCGTGATCACGGAAAAACCATTTTTAGTAAAACGACATTTCGAGATAATCGAGTTTAAAATTTTAAATTACCACTGCTCTTGGTAGACAAAGCGCGTTTGGAAGCGCTGTAAATTTCGATCTGTTTCTCGGATATTTATAAAAATTTTGGAAAAACATTCTCAAGGAGTTGTACTTTCACATAAAGTAATAAAAAATTCGATTTCATGAAAAATTAAAAAGTAGTTAACCTCTTAATAAAAATATGCCAAGTTGCTAAATTAGACAATATCTTCTCACAAACTGAGTATTATTGGATTCTGAGATGATTATGACTTTCATTGGTTTAGTTTTCGATACAAAAAACACCGAAGAAAAAAATTCTGTTTGGACAAGGGAAAGTTTTTTTCAAATAACTTTTTTTCCTTAAAAGTACCCAACTTGAATTTTTGACGGTAGGTAGGGAACATAATTATCTATCTTGGAACATGATGTCATCCAAATCTAAAATGGTTTTTTTTGTAAATCGACTTTAAATTTTTAAAATCGATTTTTTCCAGTGTAGGAGTCAATGAAGAATTTTTTCAATATTTTTATTCGAAAATTTGACTAATTTTGTGAAAACCACTCCTACAAAATTTTTTGGAGGATTTGTCATTTTTAGGCTATAGCCATTTGAAAAAAAATGGTAAAAAAAAAGTTTGGCCCTTTTCAAAAGATAGTCTAGATCATTTTTGGAAGAACAAAATATGCAAAGTGGTTTTTTGTGACAAAGTCTTCGTGTATAGAAAGTTTCGTTAGAATCTGAGAGGGTGCTGCCAACTCTGAATACGATTTGGCGCGAAATTCGTTAATTATGTGAACTTCTTCGGCGACAAGTTTTTTGCTTACGTTCTATCAAGTCACCATTTGCCGATGCCCTATTTTCACAGTCACGTCACTTAGTGACTAGAAGGAAATTTTCTTTTAGTTACTAGGTGACGTGACTGTGAGAATAGGGCCCTACATCCTTAATTTCCTCTTCATTTAATACCAATGGACTGTAGGGAAAAACTGAGAGCCGGTCATATCAGGTCTTCCTGCATGATTTCTAATTATAAAAACCGATTCAATCCACCTAGCAGTGAGATGAGACATTTCTTACACATTTCACTATTGGATTAGTTTGCAGAACTCACGAGAAGTAGGCACCCAACTAGAGGTGGGATGAAAACAGTTTCTAGTCTTGGACGAATAAAAGCTCGAATAAACTGAATAAATTATAGAAATCAACAAAACGACCGAAATAAAAAAGTAAAGCAAAAAATTAAATAATAGGTTTTTAAATTCATAAAATGAGTAGAAAAATTAATGTAAATCAAAATTATAATATACACGAATCAAATTAGATTAGGTTATTAAATAAAAATTAAGATTATATTTAGAAATAGTTACAAGATTAATAGACTAAATTGACTCAGACCAACAAATTGAATGAAATAAAACGAATGACTGAACATGAAATGCATAAAATTAAAGATATGAATAAAATGAATCAAATGAATCAAATGAACCAAATGAATCAAATGAATCAAATGAATCAAATGAATCAAATGATTCAAATGATTCAAATGATTCAAATGAATCAAATGAATCAAATGAATCAAATGAATCAAATGAATCAAATGAATCAAATGAATCAGATGAATCAGATGAATCTAATGAATCTAATGAATCTAATGAATCTAATTAATCAAATGAATCAAATGAATCAAACGAATCAAATGAATCAAATGAATCAAATGAATCAAATGAATCAAATGAAACAAATGAATCAAATGAATCAAATGAATCAGATGAATCAAATGAATCAGATGAATCAGATGAATCAAATGAATCAAATGAATCAAATGAATCAAATGAATCAAATGAATCAAATGAATCAAATGAATCAATTGAATCAAATGAATCACATGAATCACATGAATCAAATGAATTAAATTAATCAAATGAATTAAATTGATTCAATTCATCCAGTGAATACAATGAATCAAATTAATGAAATGGATCAAATGAATAAAAAAATTGATGAACAAAATGAATAAAGTAAAAAAATAAATGAAATGCCTAAATAAAACAAGCGAATCAAATAAAAAAATGAGCTGAAGTGATAAAATGAATAAAAAGAAGAAAATGAGCAGAATTAAATGCATTGATTAAAATGAAAAATCGAACAATGGTAAATGGTTATAAATTAATATAAAGAAATAAATTGAATCAAATAAATTATTTGGATGAAATGATTGAAAGATTATTAAAATGAAGAAACTGAACAAAATGAATAAACTGGAAAAAATTAATAAAATTCATACAATGAAAACAATGAATAAAATAAGATATGAGTAAAATGCACAAAAAGAATAAACTGATCAGAGTGAATCCAAAGAATGAAACGAATAAATAAAAAAAATGACAGCAGATGAACAAAACGAATAAAAAGATGCAGTATGAAATAATTAAAATGAAATGGTCATATATTTGAAGCTAAAAACATTTTTGAATAAACAAAATGAATAAACCGGATTGTACGAATTTGAGAACCATTGCATCAGAAAGTTTTGAAATGTTTTTGAAAATTCCATCTTTCGAGAAAAATATGCAATGGACTTTCTAGGGCTTCCATCTTTTTTTGGTTTTATTCTTTTTGTTTTCATGCTTCTTTACTTGACGGCGTCGTTTTAAGATTATCTGGTGTTTCTACTTTATTGTTGGACCTTAATTATTTATCAGGAACCTGGAACGTTCAATTTGCTTTGGAATTCAAAGTTTACTTTTTGGTCACATATTCCCGAAAAAAAGATTTATGTATAGAATAGAATTTACTGGTCCAGTATTTTAACGCGCAATTGAATATAGTAAAGTGAGACAAGGTCACATGTGCTTTCAAGCCCCTTGAACAGAGAACGACAGGGAGAATGCGATTCGTGAATGAGACAGGTAGATATTTCAAAATTTTTATTTGCATTGAAGTAAATAGTGTGAAATGTCTAGGCTATGTCGATAGCATAAAAGCCGTGCATTCAGTTGATTGTAATGCAGTCTCTTTCCATTCATCCTTATAGCTTTCATATTGTTTCGTTCGGAATTCTCGTGCAGGAAATATGGATAAATATGTCCTGTACAAACCAATACTGTGAAAAAGAAATGGTTCAAACTAGTCAGTATATCCAGATATGGACCACGATAAGTTAGTTGCATCCTCCATCGAGAGTGGGTACTTTGGGAGACTTCCTTTCCTGGATCTAATTTGTGGATATTTTTGGTCTTTGTTCCGTGATTTTTCATGAAAGTTCGTACCAATACAACGAATGTGCAGCTGATACAACTCATGGTTCATTCGGCTGCGCCATGTTCCGTCTTCCATCTGCACGCCACCATAGATGGTACGCAACACCTTTCGTTCAAAAACTCCAAGGGCGCGATGGTCATCCACGAGCATAGTCCAGGTCTCGTGGCCGTAGAGAACCACCGATCTAATCAGCGTCTTGTAGATAATCAACTTCGTGCGGCGGCGAATTTTGTTCGACCGGAGCGTCCTCCGGAGTCCAAAGTAGGCACGATTTCCCGCCAAGATCCGTCTCTGAATTTCTCTGCTGTTATCATTGTCGGCGGTTACCAGTGAGCCCAAATACATGAATTCGTCGACCATCTCGATTTCGTCACCGTCAATCCTAACTCGGGTGGGAGGTTCACATTGTCGTCTCTAGAACCTCTTCCTCTCATGTATTTTGTCTTCGAAACGTTGATGGCAAGTCCAATCCTGCTGGCTTCAGCTTTCAGTCTTTGAGCGTATATTTCATTCAAAATTCAATATACGAATAGTTTAAATATCGCACGTGGAATGTCTCTTTCGAAAATTTTCATCGTCAAACTCATATTACCCAGATAAGCCAAATATTTTTCTGATATAACCATGAATTTCCTTAATTATAGTGTAGATACAGGCTTTGAATATAATTGAA
>NC_080670.1:128658072-128712903 GCF_030247195.1 Topomyia yanbarensis | reverse complement strand
TACGGTTTTCTCTTTTTAACCATATTGTGTCTCCTATTTTAACATTGATTGGGTTTGATTTTGTGGCTTGATTCACTATTGTTTTATTTGTAGATTTGTCTAACAAAATTTTTGCTTTCTGGGCTGCTATTTGTAATTTATATTTTAATTCCTTATGATATGTTTCATAATTGTAAATTGGATCAACAGTTGTTTTTTCTTTTAAATTTGTTGGATAATTTGCTTGAGTTCCAAAAATCAGTTCGAATGGTGTAAACATTGTTTCTGTATGCGGTGTTGTGTTGTAAAAGAAAGTAAAGAATGGTAGCCAAGAATCCCAGTCATCATGTTGTTCGTTTATGAATTGTCTAAGGTATTCATTTAAACAACGATGACTTCGTTCGAGGGCTCCTATGGTTTCTGGATGGTAAGCTGTGGAAAATTTTTGATTTATTAATAATATTATGCAAATTTGTTGAAACACTTCGTTTTTATATTCGGTACCCATATCAGATTTTATTGTTTTTGGGCATCCGTAAATTAATATTAGGTTTTCGACTAATGCTCTGGCTAAAGTAATGGCTTGTTTATCTGCTATTGGTACGGTTATAATATATTTAGACAAATCACATTGGATTGTCAATGCGTAACGGTTTCCTTTAGTAGATCTTGTTAGTGGGCCTACAGTGTCAATTGATATAAGTTCAAATGGTTTGTTTGGTGTTGTAGTTTTTTCAAAGACTTCTTTTGTCTTATTTTTATGTTTATTTTGTCTACATGATATACATTGTTTCACATATTTAGAGATACTGTCTTTCATATTAGTCCAGTAATAATTTCGTCTTAATTTCTGTAGTAATTTGTTAATACCTACGTGTCCTCCCGAAGGGGTATCGTGGTTCTCTTTAATCAAATTATTGATTTCATCTTCGTTCTTTATTATTTTTGCTGGTGTGTACAGTATAATTATGACATCACCTAGTATTTCGTTACATGCTTTTTTAAATTGTTCCGGGAAACGTAATCAAATATTGGATCTAGCTTACTGATCGCAATTTTCTTCATTTTCATTGTATTGGCCATATTATTTATCATTTGAATGCATTCTTCAATATATATTTTTCCTTTATTTTGAAATAGTTGCGCTAGAGCAAGAATTCCTTTCAGGTTTTTAGTTTTGATTGTTATATTCAGGTGTTCAGGTATTGGTTCAAAAACGATTTTTGGTAAGTTAAAAGCGTCCATGTTGTTAATTGAATCGTAGGCTTTAAGCTGATCAATCTTATTTTCTACGGATTCACTAACTGGATTTTGTGTCGTAATTCGGGTTTTTGATCTTGTCTGTATTGGCAAGATTGACATGTTTTTAAGGTCTTCAGAATTGATTTCCACGCGTGAAAGAGCATCGGCGCCGACGTTGTCTTTTCCTTTCACATGTTCGATATCAAAATTAAATTCCTCCAAATCAAGTTTCATTCGTGTCAGTTTTGACGATGGGTCTTTCATGGAAAATAAATGTACTAGTGGATTATGGTCAGTTTTGACGGTAAATTTTCTTCCGTAAAGATAAGGTTTAAAATGTAGTATTGCCCAATGAATTGCAGTAAGTTCTTGTTCTATTGTGGATTTGTTACTTTCGCCTTTTGTAAATTTTTTGCTTGCGTAAGCGATGGGTAGTCTGATTCCGTTATGTTCTTGTTCGAGTACAGCACCACAAGCTATTTTTGAAGCGTCTGTACTGGGAATAAATGGTTTATTAAAGTCTGGAAATTGTAAAATTTTTGGGCATAAAAGTTCATTTTTTAAAGTTTCGAAACAATTTATGCATTCATTTGTCCAAATAAATTTAGCATTTTTTATTAGTAAGGCGTTCAGTGGGGCGGTTTTTTCCGAAAAAATGGTATGAATATTCTATAGTAATTGCAAAATGCGACGAAACGTCTAACGTCATCAGCATTTTGGGGCTGAGGATAATTTAAAATTGCGGAGTGTTTGGTCTTGTCGGGTTGTATTCCTTGGTCTGAGATATGATGTCCTAAGAAAGTTACGTCTGCACAAAAGAAATTACATTTAGCTGGATTTAATTTTAAGTTGTAATGTCTTAGATTTTGGAAAACTTTTTCTAAATTACTCAAATGGTGTTTAATGGAACAACCAATGACGATTATGTCGTCGATATATAAAAATGCGCTTTCTGGCGGTAGTCCACTAAGGGCTATCGTCATCATGCGTTGGAAACTGTTCGGTGAGATATTAAGACCGAATGGTAATCTATTGAAATCGTAATGTCCTGAGTTTGTTGAAAAGGCTGTAAAATGTTTTGAATTTTCTTCTATCTCGATTTGATGAAATCCTGACATTAAGTCGAGCGTAGAAAAATATTTAGCTCTGCCTAATTAATCTAGGATGTCATCAATTCGTGGTAGTGGGAATTTATCTGCAACAAATTTTTCGTTTAATTGTCTGAAATCTACTACAAGACGCCATTTTTGTCGTTATTCGTAGATTTCTTGGGAACTTATAATACTGGGGAATTGTAAGGGGATGTTGAAGGTTGTATTATGTTATTGTCTAGCATTTTCTTAACATGTTTGTCAATTTCCGTTCTGTGTACTTCTGGTATTCTATAATTTTTTATGTATACGGGTGTTTGGTAATTTAAGTTAATTTTTATTATCTTTTGTTTGTAGAAATTGTTATGAGTTAAAGTGTCATTTTCCAAAGTGAATATATCGTTGTATTTTGTGCATAAGTCTTTAAGTTTTTCTTTTGCAAAAGTGGGAGTATTGTCTAACTTAAGTTCTGATATACATTTTTCTTTTCTGTTAGTTTCAGTTGCTTGATTAAGCGTAAAAATATTATAGTTTTCTAAGGGTTGAATGAAATCTGTGAAATCTTTACGAATTTTAACGGTATGATTTGTAATGTTAATGAGTTTAATCATAGGATTACTAGTGTTGAGAATTGAATTTGCACAAAAATCTCCTGGTTGAATTTCTTTTGATAGTATTACTTAGTCTTGGTGTGAGTTTTGTATTGTAATTTGTCTGTATACTTCACAACGTGGTGGTATTAAAGTCTCTTCATTTATAGTGTCTTGTATAGGAATTTCAATTTGATGTGAGTTAATAAAACTTGATAGAGTCCATGTATCGTAGTCTATTATGCAATGAAATTTGGTTAAGAAATCACGACCTAATATTCCGTCGGTAGGTATTGGTAAGTTTTCTGGAATGATATGAAACTGATGGGATACTATACAATCCGTAGTTAAATTTAAAGGGTTTTCTATACATCCTAGTGTATCTATTGCTTGTTGATGTATGCCTGTAATAGAGCATTTTTGATTATTGTTGATTTTTTCTGTGTTTTTTATTTTTGAAGGTTTCAGAACAGATATTTCTGCTCCTGAGTCAATGAGGAATGTACATTCATTGCTAAAATTTTGGGAATCTAAAGTTATAAAATTTGATAGGGCAGTACTTATGTTGAAAACATGTTTTATTGCTGTGTATGCTGAATATTTGCTATTTGATATTGGTGTTGCTGTAGTTGTCTGTCGGTTTGTCGAGCAGTTTGGTATTGAAAATTTTCTTGTCCCCCAACTGGTTCCTGTTGAGGGACCAGTTGGTTTTCCGGAGTCAAGTAATAAACGTTAGGTCCTCGGTTCTTGTTGTAGCTTTGAGGTCTAAAATTATTTTGGTAAAAATTATTATTTCTTTGACCATGGTTCCTGTAATAATTACGATTTTGTCCACGGTTGTAATTTCGATTGTCATTTCGATTGTCATTCTCGCGATTGAAATATCGATTGTTATTAGTATTTTGGACATTGTTCCTATGAAAAGAATTATGTCCTCTTTGTGGTCTGTTATCGTTTCTTCTATTATATTGGAAAACGTTAGCTGTGTTCTGTGAACCCTTTTCAGCTTCATTTTCAGCTGCCTTTTCTACGGCTTTGGACAATGTGTCAAATTGTCCTGCCTTTAGCAGTAATTTTGTGTCTTCATGCTTAGTACCACTTGTAAGCCCTTTTATTCCCGCACTTGTGGCTAATTTTGACGCGGTTTCTAAAGGAACGTTTTCGTTTATATAGGCGCGTTCCAATTCTAGCGTAAGTTTTTCGATCCCTTCCGTAAATTTTTCGAAACTATCACGCTGCTTAATTGCGTTTAGTTTCGCTATTATTGTGTTTGGTTCGATTTTCGTTCCGCATTTTTCTTTTAATTTTATTATAATGTCGTCTAAGCTATTTGCGTTATCTGATACTGCTGCTCGGGCTTTACCTTCGAGTCTTGAAAGTATTTTTTTTTCCATACGTTTATTTGACACGGCATTTGCATAAGCTTTTTACGCCAGTTTCTTTTTTTACATAGCACGTTACAAAAATCCTTAAGACTAATTTTAACTATACTAGTACTTTGTCTAAAACTAACACTGAAATCACTTTATTGTTTGCTTTTTTCCTTACATTGTTGTATTTCATACTGATCTAGTATTTTCGGGTGTATTTATTTACTTTTTTTTCTGTTATTGTCTAAATTTAAAAACTAAATATTCTAGGACACTTTAATTGGTGAATGATTAGCCTTGGATGAGAGTATGAGTAGATGAATTTAATTAAATTTTGACAGACGCTGTTTTTAGAAAATGATAGATAAGTTCCATGTATAGAGGATCGCGATACGCCAGGATGTCTCTAACAGGAACATGGATTGGTCTTCCTCGGACTTGTAAAGAATCTACTAATTGTGATCTGGCTTCACGATATTCAGTGCAGGACCAAACAACATGCTCAATGTCATGGTAACCTTCTCCACAAGCACAATGATTACCCTCAGCGAGCCCAATACGACGGAGATGCGCATCTAAAGTATAATGATTGGCCATGAGCCTAGACATCACACGGATGAAGTCCCGACTTACATCCAATCTTTTGAACCATGCCTTCGTTGATACTTTAGGGATAATTGAGTGTAGCCATCGTCCCATATCTCCATTGTCCCAAGATGTTTGCCAACTAGCAAGTGTCCTCTGTCGAGAAGCGCTATAAAATTCATTGTAAGCGATGGGTCTTTCATATATTTCACCATCTAGTGCACCAATCTTGGCTAAATTATCAGCTTTCTCATTGCCCGCAATAGAGCAATGGGCGGGGAGCCACACTAGGGTAAATTTATAACATTTTCTTGTCAGGTTACTCAGAGATTCTCGTATCTTCCCCAAAAAGAATGGATCGTGATTATCAATCCTCTTTGAGCGTAGAGCTGCAATTGTGCTGAGACTATCAGTGAGGATAAAGTAATGGTTCGGGGGTAAAGTATTAATTATTTGAAAACTATAGTGAACTGCTGCTAGTTCCGCTATATAAACAGAGGCGGGTTCTGCAAGTTTGAGAGAAATTGAAAAATTATTGTTGAAAATACCGAAACCAGTGGCCTCACTGATTCGTGACCCATCAGTGTAAAACATTTTAAGGCAGTCTATGTGTTGATATTTACTTGTGAATATTTTAGGGATCTCCCGCGAGCGTAGATGATCCGGAATTCCACGAATCTCTGCTTGCATGGACGTGTCGAAGAATAAAGTGGATTCAGGAATATCTAGTATATTGACGTATGTGGGAACATACCTAGCAGGCGTTATTTCTTGTGACATGTGATTGAAATACACTGTCATGAATCTAGTTTGGGGTTGAAGCTCGACAAGTCTTTCAAAATTTTCAATTACCAGTGGATTCATAACCTCACATCGAATAAGTAAACGAGAAGAGAGATCCCAGAATCGGTCTTTTAAAGGAAGAACTCCCGCTAGTACTTCAAGACTCATCGTATGGGTCGACTGCATGCAACCTAAGGCAATTCGTAAACAGCGATACTGTATCCGTTCCAGTTTAATAATGTGAGTGTTCGCAGCTGAACGGAAACAGATGCATCCATATTCCATTACTGAAAGTATTGTTGTTTAATACAATCTTATCATGTCACTTGGATGAGAACCCCACCATGATCCAGTTATTGTTCGCAGAAAATTTATCCTTTGTTGGCATTTCGTTATTAGATACCTAATGTGGCCTCCCCATGTGCCTTTAGAATCGAACCAAATTCCAAGGTATTTAAAAGTCAGGACTTGGGCTATCGTTCTACCAACCAACTGAAGCTGAAGCTGAGCTGGATCACGCTTCCTTGAAAAAAACAACCAACTCTGTTTTCTCCGTAGAGAAATCGATGCCTAACTTCAAAGCCCAACTTGATAAATTATCCAAACTATCTTGCAGTGGTTGTTGTAAATTTAAGGCTTTTGGTCCTGTAACAGAAACCACGCCATCATCTGCAAGTTGCCTTAGAGTGCATGGGCTGACAATACAATTATCAATATCATTCACGTAAAAATTGTAGAGAAGGGGGCTTAAACAAGAACCTTGTGCGAGGCCCATGTAACTTATTCTGAGTGTCGCCAAATCGCCATATGAAAAATGCATGTGCTTTTCTGACAATTGTATAAATAATTATTTAATATCGGTGAAAGACCACATTGATGTAGCTTCTCCGAGAGAACATCAATGGAGACTGAGTCGAATGCTCCTTTTATGTCTAAGAACACAGACGCCATTTGTTCTTTTTTGCGTAAGCGAGTTGGATTTCTGACGAAAGTAGCGCCAGACAATCATTCGTTCCCTTTCCCCTCCGAAAACCAAACTGGGTATCTGATAGCAAGCCGTTCGCCTCAACCCAATTGTCGAGACGTCGTAGGATAATTTTTTCCAACAATTTCCTGATGCAGGATAGCATTGCAATCGGTCGATACGAGTTATGATCGGAGGCTGGTTTTCCCGGTTTTGGAATAGCGATAACTCTCACTTGTCTCCAGTCGTGCGGGACAATGTTCTGCTTAAGAAGCTTATTGAATAAATTCAACAAGCGTCTTTTTGCTAGGTCAGGCAGATTCTTCACCAAGTTGAATTTAATTCTGTCTAGTCCCGGAGCATTATTGTTGCATGAGAGAAGTGCAATTGAGAATTCCATCATTGTCAAAGGCGAATCTATGAAATCGTTACTTGTGGGAGCATCGCGAGTGATTTTCTGCGCAGGAGCAGAATCGGGACAAATTTTCTTGGCAAAATTAAATATCCAACGATTCGAAAAATCTTCGCTTTCATTAGTCACGTTTCGATTCCTCATTCTTCTGGCTGTGTTCCAAAGAGTACTCATTGATGTTTCTCTTGACAAGCCATTAACGAAGTGTCTCCAATAACTAGATTTTTTGGCACGACGTATACTGTCAAATTTGTTTTGCAAAATGAAATAATTTTCAAAGTTCTCACGTATACCCCCTTTCTGTTTCATAATTTCTTTGTAGGCAACTTGTTTAGCTTCATATGCATCAGAGCACTCTTTGTCCCACCAAGGATTAGGGGGCCGTCTATTTATTGTCATTCCAGGATTGCATTTCGTTTGGGCTTGTTCTGCTGCTTCAATAATTAAACTCGCTAGGAATTCATATTCTTCGGTAGGGGGTAGCTCTTCTGTCGAAGCAAGAGAAGTGGAAATTAATGTTTCGTATGTTTTCCAATCAATATTTCGTGTTAAGTCATAAGGAACATTGATTGAATTCGTAAGGCTTAATTCACTGTTAATTGAAACAACGATTGGCAAATGATCGCTACCGTGAGGATCAGGTACAACCTTCCACGTGCAATCTAACCGAAGTGATGTCGAGCACAGAGATAGATCTAATGCACTTGGACGTGCAGGAGGTCTGGGGATGCGTGTTGTTTCGCCAGTATTTAAAACTGTCATATTAAATTCGTCACAAACATTGTATATCAAAGAGGATCGATTATCATTGTAGAGGGAACCCCACAATACTCCGTGCGAGTTGAAGTCTCCCAGTATCAGACGCGGAGCAGCCATGGATTAAACTACCTCAAAAATTTGACGTTGTCCAATTTGAACTTTGGGAGGTATATATATATATAGAAGCGATAGACATGTCTTTGCCTTTAATGTTCGTTTGGACAGCTACAGCCTCAATGCCCGCAAACAAGGGGATGTTAATTCTATAGAAAGAATAGCACTTTTTAATTCCTAGAAGCACTCCTCCATACGGGGTGTCTCGGTCTAGGCGAATAATGTTGAAATCATTTAAGTTGAAATTAATGTTTGAAGTAAGCCATGTTTCACATAGAGCAAAAGCATCGCATTTTAAATTATGCAGTAAAATTTTTAAGGAATCAATTTTAGGTATGATACTTCTGCAATTCCACTGTAAAACAGTGATGGAATCTTTCATTGGAGGAGGTGAATTACCCATTGAAAGATACAATCGCTGCAAGGATGGGCCATTGAGCAATCAGCTGCTCTAAAAATGTTCTAATTGTTGGGAGGAAAGCTGAAAGTATACTCTTTAGTGGTTCAGAAATATTGAATGCTTTAAAAATCCAATCAACAATTTCAGAAAATTTCAATAATCCTACCCCCGGCTGAGGCTCAGAGGAAGTCGAAACTTTATTATTTCCAGTAATGGTGTTCTGTTTGGATTGTACGTTCCCAAAACCGGGCGGAATTGATTTCGGTTTTGAATCGGAATTTTTCGGTTTTGGGCGCAGTTTATCTATTGGTGGAGAAATTTTAAGGCCCTTTCTTGGCAGCTTGGGAAAAGAAGACTGTTTTCTTTTTCTGGAATTTCCGGGTAAAACAAATGATGTACCTTCGCACGCTCCGTCAGAGTCAGACTGTTCCGAAAATAGAGATGCGTAAGTGTTTTCTAAGAAGATGGGTTTAGGGGTAGCATTTTTCAACATTTCTGCATAGGAGCGCTTAGACCTCTCCTTCAAGGATCGTTTAATTTTATCCTCACGCAATTTATAAATGGGGCATGCAGGGAGCTCATGTGAGTTTTCACCGCACATTAAACATTTTTCTGAATTTTCATTGCATGTATCCTCTTGATGAGAACCCCCACATTTGCCACACCGTGCCTTATTGGAACAGTAAGTGGCTGTGTGGCCAAGCTGTTTGCAATTAAGGCAATTCATTACACGAGGGATAAAAATGCGAACAGGGAGACGAATCTTATCGATAATGACATAGTTGGGCAGCGCAGACCCAGCGAAAGTCACTCGAAATGAGTCAGACAGTCGATAAACTTTTTTATCTCCTTCGTGTGATACTGAATGCAATTGCTTGCATTCAAGTATTTTTACGTCTTTAAGTATGGTGTCTTTGAAACGACCAACCCCATGCTTAACTAAGTCATCAACAGTCAAACTCGATTCTGTGATGACCCCATCAATTTCAATTTCTTTTGAAGGAATATACGCTCTATATTCACGCGTAAAAAGCTCGCAAGAAGCAATTGCATTGGCTTGTTTGAGACTACCAACGACAATGCGTATTTTATCTTTATTAACTTTGACGATCTCTTTTACATCCGAGAATCGCGAAGTCAAATCTTTAGAAATTTGAATGATATTTAGCGCCTTTGCTTTACGCCTAATAAATACAATCCATGGTCCCGTTGACGACTCTGGGTAAATTTTAATTCTAGTCGGATTTACATTTTCAGCATAAGGCTTAGGGGGAGGGTCTGTTACTCGTTCTCCCATCTCTTCATCCATTTTACCTAGTAAGAAAAACTATCACAAAAAGGAATGAAAAATATACCTGTTATCTGCTATCTATTAGGTGACGAAGACACCGATAGAACACACCTCATGTGTTACGTTGTAAACTCGGTGCCCGTTGTTTGACAATGTGACACTTGCTGTCCTTCTTCGTCGCGTTGCTTCTTCAGTAGAGAAATAGTCCTACCTGCAACACTTCAAAACTCTCTCCGATTAAGCTGCTCGTCGGTATCACCACCACAAGCGCGCTCTCTCCGTTTCCACCACTTTGATAGACAAATGTGGCTACCTGTGGCTTGCTGCGAAAATCCCACTGTCGATGCGGCACTTTTCGGTGCCACTTGTTTTCCTTATTCGTCGTACCACTTCTGCGGTAGACAAATAGAGCAAATGGGTCTACCTGTGACGCTTCCCTCTCGTCGATTAGAATTGCCCGACGACACCAATACACTATATTTTTTCTGTGTGTACAGGCACGATCACTGTCGATTTCTGCCACCGCGGTAGGCAAATTCGTCTACCCGCGGTTTGCTGTCAAAACACCACTTGTCGAGGATGCCGTTGACCACGCCTCCGACGTATCAACTGTCGACTCACACTTAACAAACTGGTCTCTCTCTCCCACAATAACGCATACAGCGTCTCGCACTCCGTCACTCTCTCGAGAACAAAACCTTCCACCTGGATGCACAACCGTCTCGGTCGGTTGCAAAAAAAGTTATCCGTCTTGAATGTATTGTTTGTATTGCTGCTATTTTATTTGCCTCCGTGATAAGGGGTTTACACGCGTTAAGTGCAGCAATTATACTTTCTAATTTGTCGCCTTTCCCGTCGTAAGGCGGTACAAGGGATGTAATCACTTTTATAATTTCTAAGATACTTGTCATTTTATAACGTTTTATTAACCTTGCACAAAATATTACGCAGTTCACTGCTGCTTTGAATTTAAAGTTATCTTTAATATTTCTCAATTTTGATTGTATAATTTGGCTTATTTCATTGTAGAGTTGCCTGCTAATTTTTATATTAATTTCAAATCTTGTTACCTCAATTTCTGACTCATACTCTACTAGTAGATCAGTTATGTTTTTATAATTAATCTGTAGTTGTAATAGTTTTTTATTAAGTGTATGCCTTTTATATTTTCGATAAGGAGTCTTTTCAAAATTGTTTTTTAATTTAATAAGCTCGTGTATACTATCTTCTATTATTGCTTCTGCATCCATTTCCCTTATGCTGCTGCTGAGGTGTGTGTGTGTGAGGTTAGCTGTTCCTTGCTGTATGTCGAGTCTAGGCACTCCTGTACCCGCTGGCGATCACATAACTTCATTTAGCTGGTGTCCTCAACTGGCAGAATCCTAGAATTTGTCCACCGAGACCTTTCTGAATGGCTGCTTCGTGAGTTAAAATTCCCTCGCTGGTGGATTTTTGAAAATTTTTGTTTTTTAAATTTTTGTCCCTGCGGACCACTGTTCCCTAACACAGCATCGTCTCTTTTTTGAAATTCGTCGTTCTAAACTTTCTCGAGTTTGGCCAATGACTTGGCTGCTACTATAGCGTGACGCTTCAGACGTCGGGTATATTCTCGGTGAAGCGTGAATAATAGTAGTAATGATACTAATGCGATTAGTATCCAGAGTTTCACCTCATGATTATCATGATTCTCTGTATGGTCTTCTAATGTGTTGATAATATTGACCTGTGGATCACCCTTGTGTTCTACGGTCTTTGAATAAGTTTTTCCCATTTCGTCACTCTGCTGGTTTTTCTACGACGCGACGCGAGCTAACCTGTCACGGTCTGCCATGTAGCAGGTTAGCTTTGTGGGCGGAGAAGGCTGTGATACCGTTGGTATAATTCGGTATCCATACTATGGTGGATTACGAAAGTAATCACCAGTATGGACCGAATATTCAAGGTTCCGATTGCCAAAAGTTAACTGATCAACTGATCATTTATTTGTCGCAGCGCAAGTGTTTTTATACTGTTTTCCTATTTACATTCTGTGTTTACATTCTTATTTTAGCCCTACGCTTTGGGTCAGCGAGACCGCTGGAGCGCACATGTTCTAGCCAGTAGGTCAGTTGAGTTGTAGGTTGTGCAATATGAAACCTTTACCACTCGTCGCGAGTGGGTCATAGGAATAGAGTAAAATCGTGTTGTGTGGCAATTGTCAACATATGGTTGCAATTGCTTTCTTAGCATATTTTGGATATTTAACTTGGGTCGGTCGATCGGTTGGTACTTAGCTAGGGATGCACATAACAATATATATATATATATATATATATATATATATATATATATATATATATATATATATATATATATATATATATATATATATATATATATATATATATATATATATATATATATATATATATATATATATATATATATATATATATATATATATATATATATATATATATATATATATATATATATATATATATATATATATATATATATATATATATATATATATATATATATATATATATATATATATATATATATATATATATATATATATATATATATATATATATATATATATATATATATATATATATATATATATATATATATATATATATATATATATATTGTCTGCCCTACTCACTACATATGATTGTGTATATAGCGATACGCTGTATGTATAATACTGTAATGGAAATTGCCTGGTTCATATAATTTCAACACTTCCCCTCAATTTTCATTCCTAACATTTCAATCATGTTTGAAAACTTTGTTTTTGTAAGTGATTTAGTAAATACATCTGCTACTTGATTTTCTGAAGGCACGTATTTTAAAATTATCTTCTTCATTTGAATTTGTTCACGTAGAAACATATACTTCACATCAATATGCTTAGTTCTCTGGTGGTCACGGGGCTCTTCTGTAATTTTTATGCACGGTATGTTATCCTCAAATATTGTGAAAGCTGCTGCGAAAGTACCAATCTCACACAATATTTTTGACAGCCAAATTCCTTCCTTCGATGCTGCACAAAGAGAAACCAGCTCTGCCTCCGTCGATAAGCAGACGAGTTGTTGCCGTTTCGTTCCCCATGACACCAGGTTTCCAAATACCATAAATGCGCTTCCAGATATCGAGCGCCTATCTTCCTCGTCATTGGCGAAATCCGCGTCAGCGTATCCCAAAAGTGTCTCCTTGTCCTTCATCCTTCGATAGACCAAGCATAGACTACGAGTGCCTTGTAAATATCTCAGAATCCGCTTAAGTCCATTCCGATGGGAATCATCCGGGTTATTCTGAAATCGACTAAACAGACTGACCGCAAACGTAATGTCGGGTCTACTCATTAATGTTAAATATTGTAAACAACCCAGCAAGACCTTGAAAGGTGCGCTGGTCTGTTGTCCTATATTTTTCTTCCATTTTATACTAGGATCCACTGGAGTGGAGACCGATTTACAATCAGTCATCCCGAATTTATTCAGGATCTTCGAAGTATATCTCTCTTGAGACAAGATCATCCAGCCCGATTCAAAATTACGTCTAGGCCAAGAAAGTTATGAACTTCCCCTAAATCCTTCATTTTGAATCGTTTGGAAAGATTGTGTTTAAACCATTTTATCATCTTTACATCTTTACCAAAAATAAGTACGTCATCAACATATATTATGATAAACAAATCATGATTTTTGCAAATGTAAAGACAAGTATTGGACTCAAGCCTTGTAAAACCCAACTGAGTAATAATTTCATTGAACCTCAAATTTCACGTTCTACTGGATTGTTTAAGCCCATAGATACTCTTGTTTAATTTACACATCTTTATATTTCCATCCATATCAGGAGGTAATCTCATAAAGACATCTTCTGTTAATGACCCATTAAGAAAAGCCGTCTTAACGTCCATTTGATGAATTAATAAATTATTTCTAACAGCCATTGAAAGCATTGTTCGTATTGTACACATTTTGGCCACTGGAGCAAAGGTTTCGCCATAGTCCAATCCTGGGCGTTGCGAACAGCCCTTTGCAACAAGCCTAGCTTTATACCTATTAGACTCATCGTCCTTTATTGTGAATATCCACATGGAATTGATAGGTCGCCTTCCTTTTGGAATGACACTCACCAAGGTCCATGTCTGATTTTCCAATAAAGAAGCCATTTCTTCATCGATAGCAGCTTTCCATTTTGGCCAATCATCACGTTTCATTAAAGTTTCAATATTTTGTGGAATTTCTCCTTCAATATTCAAACTGCTTTCAACATTAATAGCATAGTCCCGATGCCAAACAGGTGCTCGTCGGGATCTTTGATTTCGACGTAACACTTCAGATTCCATTTCATCCACAGAATCATTTTCGAAACTATCTTCAAATTCATCTTCAGATTCGTCCTCCGCTTCTAAGAAAACCTCATCTTCTTCATCATTATTTACCTCTTCATTTAGATTCTCAGACACCTCTAGCGATTTCGTTAAATCTTGCTCAAGCATCTCATCACTTCTCTCTATGCTTTTATTCGCATTTACGTTTTCGTTCGAACTCTCATTTTTCTTATCGAAATAAAACTTTCCTTCATCAAAAATAACGTCTCTTGAAACGATAATTTTATTCCTATTATCATCCCACAAACGAAAACCATTTGGACTGCAGCCGACCATAGCCAAAATCTTGCTTTTTTCATCCAGCTTGCTACGATGCACCTTGTTTATATGCGCATAGGCAATACAACCGAACACTCTCAATTTACTAACATCTGGCTTGCATTTAAACCACATTTCATAAGGCGTTTTGCATTTTGGTAATGCGTTTGTGGGGCTTCGGTTTGTCAAATAAGCAGAGACATAAACCGCCTCTCCCCACAAGGCATACGGCATACTACTTTCATGTAGTATAGTTATAGCTTTTTCCATCAGAGTGCGATTCATACGCTCGCTCACTCCGTGTTGTTGAGGAGTATATGGTGCGGTAGGTATCATTTGGATCCCTTTTCCACTGCAAAAGGCCATGAATTCTTTACCAAAGTACTCGCCACCATTATCCGATCTTAACATGGAAATTCTCGAATTAAATTGAGCAGTAACCATTGCTTCATACTCCACAAACTTCTGAAACACATCACTCTTATTTCTGATTAAGTAAATTATCACGAAATGAGTGAAATCATCAATAAAAGAGACATAATAACTAAACCCATCATATGTCTTTTCTGTCATTTGCCCACAAACGTCGCTATGGATCAATTCTAATGGCTTCTTTGAACGACCCTTCCCGTCTTTATTAAACGCTTCTCGTGATTGCTTACCTGTTATGCAACATGCATATTCCTTGCAACTTTACCCAAATTCGCACAATCATTCGTTTGCCTCAAACATTCATCCATTTTTACATCGAGCACGTAAAGTCCATTTAATTTTCTGCCTTTTGCCTGATCGTTTTCATCCAAAATTTGAACTTTCCCGTTATAGAATATAACTTTCTTACCTGCTTCCTCAATTTTAGAAACAGAAATAAGGTTACAGTGCAACTCAGGAATAAAATATGCTTTGTAAAGGTTCAATCGGAATCTTTTATTACCAATGTCGTTACGTACAACTGCATTACCCATTTGATTACATCTCACTGTATCACCATTAGCCATTGAAATCGACTGCTCATTTCCTGTCATTTCCCACAAATGGTTAAAATATCTAATTTCACGAAGCATATGCGCCGGAATCAATATAAAAAGGCAATGTTACAGGTAACTCATTAAATGACGTATCCTGAACCCTTTCGTCCCTCAGCTTATCCTCCTCAATTTGCTTCACGCGAACCATATTTATGCGTTCTAGAGGAATCCTCACTTTAAAACCGTTCAGGCGATCTACCTCTGTTACCCTATCATTTGCTCCAGCACCAACTTGAGCCATCAATGCCACATTTGAAATGGCACCGGCAAGATTGTTGATTGATTTCTTCTCCTTGCGAAATTTCTTCTTGAACTGGAAACAATTTCGACGCTTGTGGCCAGCTTTGCCACATTCGAAGCAAGTAATCTGCGTTTTCTGATCAGGAACATTGCGCTTCGTATTCTGGTTCTGCCAGACCTTCTGTCCAATAAAAGCTGTCTGGGACGACAACCCGGTTTCTTTTGGTATAGCCTCATCAGCATCCAAAAAAATACGTTTAATTTGTTCCAGTGACATTGTCTCTAGATCCTGCTTACGTATGACCGACAACGCGCCCAGCAAATGCTTGAACTGCTCAGGGATGGCAACAAGGAGTGTACGGATTTGCTCCATGTGATCCACTGCCTCTCCCATGCTCTCAAGCTGACGCACAATATCGTGATGAGCAGCAAACAGATCTCTTAAAGTCTGGAATCGTTGGTTGCTCAATAAATACAATTTTGATCGTAACCCGATCATGGCAATCGCCCCCCGCGGTTGGTAAACTTCCTGCAGCTTTTCCATGGCCTGCTTCACTGATCTGCATTGAAGCACGTGACTCATTGAGTCGTCATTCAGCGCCATCCACAACTCGTTTAATGCCGCATCTTCCTGCTTGATACGCAAATCAAGCTTCTTCTTACGAGCATTCTTATCTGCTGCCGTGGCGCCAGCCACCGGTTCCGCAAAATTTTCCTCCGCAATCGTTCTTTCCAACGTGTGCAATAAACCATCCTGTTTAAGATGTTGCTCCATCCGAACCTTCCAGAAGGGAAACGACTTCTCTTCACCACTGAACAACGGTGCCAACGAACGACGAGTTTTATTCTCCATAATGCAATCCTGGGCCCATAACCTGTTGAGAGTAGAATGGTAGGAGAATGTCGAACAGTCTAGAAGAATTCCCTCTTAGACCTCTACGACCAACTTACCAGAACACCAAAGTGAAGATGAGCAACGAAGCGAAGGGAAACGTATTCTAGTGAAAACTCACTCTAAATACTCTCCCGCAACCGTGTGATATTATGTTCACGCAATAGACACTAGATCACTGTTTACACACTTTGTATTAACTCAGAATAGTTGTTGATAACAATATTGGTTTCTTCTCACTGTCCTGACTACTGAGCGCTCTGTTGCACTAGCGATTGTTTGTCTGCCCTACTCACTACATATGATTGAGTGTGTATATAGCGATACGCTGTATGTATAATACTGTAATGGAAATTGCCTGGTTCATATAATTTCAACAATACAGTCCGGCTAAAAATGCTTTGTTTTGGAATAACATATTCTTTCTTTTTACTAAGGCCTCCAGAAGAGCGTTTGAGTAGCGGTTTGAGTCAGAAATTCTTCTCAACTCCATTCGGGTTTCGACCCAGAAAAACCTGTACATATCCCCAATTATTATCTGGGATTTCTGGAGGTTTTTCAAAAGATTTACTATAGGTTTGAATGCGTTGCTGAACTGTCTACAAAACTCCCATTGTTCTTTTTCGACATGGAAAGCTTGATCTACCTTCCGCATTGTACCCCATCTTGTTTCACAGTCAAGAACGGGTACCGACAACGAATGTAGTTTAAAGATTGGTCGAAAAATGATAGTTTTAGATTTTTTGACCAATGTGCGGATTTCCCTTATATCTGTATCACATTGGGTGGTTTTTAAGGCATCCTTAATTGCTAAATTTACTGTGTGTGCCGCACATCGCATAATTTCCAAGCATGGTGCTGGAACAGCTGTTTCCAAAATTTCCAGCAATTCTATTTCGCGTTTGACATCTTCATGACCTATAAATATGAGATTTGCATATGAAACTTTGCATATGAAACTACTTGTTTTTGTAGTTGAGAGCGAATATATGAAGAAAAATTTAAACAATTTTAGTGGAAAAGGTCCTTTTAAGGCGATTTCTGGTAAAATAATTGGTCGGTGTTAAGTCAGACCGGACTGAGTCGCAAAACATCAAAAATTGAGATAATGATAGCACTGGATAAAGAATTTCTTAAGCTACAGTCGACTTTTGCCAGATTTGAAATATATAACAATAAACAAGAATTATGGCAAAAAAAATTCTCATTTATAATGCAAAGGATGGTTTTCTCGAAATCAATTTATTGTCACTTATTCCGGTCTAACTCAATACTGACCAATTAGCCTAAAGAAATCGAATCCAAGAGCGGAACATAAAAATTATTCACTAAACTAGTAATTAGTTCACTAGTGGAACAAGTTATGCCAACATTCTCATATATTACAGTAATAATAACATATGCGTGATGACCTCAAATGTCTCCAGTAAGCGATCGTCACCGCTCCCCTCACTATTCGATGGACCATATATCTCTTGTTATCTGTTATACTTTCCATGCACTATAGCAAAAACCAAGGAGTTTTTATTCTCAGGTGATACGATCCTCAAAAATTCTGATCAGCCATGTTGCTTTTAGAAACGACAGCTAACAACATTGTTTACTAGTTCTCTCCATATGTTTGCTTGTATTTCAGTTGGTAAACAAAGTTGTTCGCTGTCATTTTTCTTCCTGTTGCACGCTTACCTCACTCTTCACCTACTTACTGCCAAAGACAAATCACCTTAGAACTCTAAGCACCTTGGCAAAAACAGTATAGAAGAGTTTGAATTTTCATTGCATCCATCAAATCAACCTTATTTTAATTGGATGAAAAAGTGTCAGTCAGCAAATTTTCAGTTTAGTCGAAATCCTCGTGTGACTAGAAATTCGATGTAGTTTCGCGCTGTTACAAGTCATTCTTTTTAATAAGCCTTCATTAAGCAAATCAAGGAAATCCAACCAGTATCAGAATAAGTGTCATGTTTGCTCTCTTTACATATTCATCTTTCAGGTACATGATGGTAACTCTTTGAGAGCTACTGGATTATTCCATCACAAGAAAATGCAGAATGGTAATACTGACGCGACCTGATAGCACTTTAATTATGGGAAATTGATGGATCTATGGAAACAAATTTAAAACCAGACGTGTAACGTCAAAAAATGGCTAATTCCGATGCGGCACATCGAGAAGGAAATGTAGCTTCTAACAAGGTCATTCTAACCTTAAAAGTATTCCTTAAACCGCAAATTACGATGAGTGAAGGACGATTCATACGATACATAAGCTTCCGTCAACGGAACGTCATCGTTCCGTCAGGATAAGTTTATTACTTTTCTCTTGTGCCCGTTCACACGTGCCGTACGTCAAAACGTTCCGTGCCGTTGATGTTGTTTGTGAATGCTTTTATTTAACTGCATGTAACTAATCTTGACGTTCCGTACCGGTGACGGGAGCGTGATGTATCGTGTGAATCGTAATTTAAGCATCGAAGCATAAGTGCAATGCTGAAATTTTCCTCACTAAAATGATTACTGCCAATAATAGATAGCGGTTACATTGTCTGAGCTAAGAACACACAAAATGACCCGTCCCCCAAATCTTACGAATATTATATTATACCCTCTTTTATATGTATAAGTTAGCTGTAAAGTTTTTTTTTTAGTTTCATTATATAAAACAAAATAATATTGAAATGTGTAACCCCCTAGTTTTAAGAAATTCAAAATGTAAACCAATGAAAAAATGGCACCTTTAAGATAACGCATACGTGCCTTATCAAATAAACAAATTGAAAAAAAAAATTGGTAATTGTTCCGAATCGCGGCTTTTTCAAAAAGAGGGTTAATTTCTTTTGGAAATGGTTCCAAATGACCTATTTTATAACAAGCAATGAAAAAAATTCGGGGGGAAAGCTTTAAAGTAGTTTAAACTGGAAAAATAAGTTATTCCCACTTACCTTTCTAACAGTGGCATTGCTGATGAGAAAGTGACGTTAAGGGTGAAGGTAGTGCGATGCGGCTTTGCCGCATAGTTGAGTTCAAGGATTCGAAGCGGCGCAAAGCCGCAGAGAAACCGACGGACGAGATGGTTTTGATCTTGCTATCGAAGGGTGCAATCAAACCTGTAATCCACTCGTTTGCCCGGTATACTCAAACATAGGGGCTATCCCTAGTTTAAGTCCGACTGAGCGGCAGCGAAGTCGGACAGCACTTGAATGAAGCGATGTGGCTACATTCGGCACTGACATTTTATTTTTGTAAATAAATACTATCCTATTGTTACTAAATAAAACATTGTTAATGTCTAATGTGGCTACGCCACATCGCTTTTTACCATGCAATTTTTTTTGATTTTTTAGCTCCCGTCGATGATATCCTTTTAATTCCACGGTTGGGCTCGACAATTACCGCTGATTCTACAGTGTGCTCATCGTTATCATTTTTATCGCTTTTCTTACGCTTCCGTAGACCTTCAGGGACAATACAACCCTCAGTGTATTTTGGATGCAGTTGAACAATGTGCCGATCCAAATTAAATTTGGCTTTTCCTGTCAGTAATACCGAATTAAAATTTTAACACAATTAAATTTCACATATATGAAATTTTTTATCCAAGTGATTTTGCAGCCTTTCTTAAAATTTACCTTTTATAACGCGACCACATAATTTGCATTCGGATGCGTTTATACCTTCGTTGTACAAGAAGTAAACGGAAGAACCGCGAGTGGGAGCGAGAGCGCTAGTGACTGCAGGAGCACGAGTGATGGCGAGCGGATTTAAGAGTGCGAGTGGATACCAGTGGGTGCATGGTCGAGTGACAGCATAGCCGTGTGGGAGCATAGTCGAGCGGGAGCAGCCAGCCCCTTGTCAAGGACAACGTCTCTGTACAGCCAGCATCACTGCCATGAAAAGCAAAACATTGATTTTGAACCGAATGATTAGAAGCTGTATTTAGTTACAAAATGTCGATTTTCTGAATGATATGATATTAAATCATCCCACAAGATGCAAAACGTCGTGTGGAATGCTTGAATATCGAGCATAGTGCCGAACATAATTCTTTGTTTGGGGCTTTATAGCTATAACGCCCCATATATGTAGGTCACTGTCAAACTCCATATGATGGTATAGGGTTGCCAGGGGCCTGGGAGCAGCAATAGAAATGAGTGCTAGCGTGTGTACGAACGAAAGAGTGGGTTCCAATCAAAGGGGGAACAACTTGACAGCTCCTATACAAATCGTTGAAACCAATTTATTTGGGTCTGTGGGTCTAAAATGGCGGATCAATTTTTATTCAAGAACAATTTCTAAAAAAAGCGTAAACTTGTTCACAGTGAAAATTCTCTTGTTCAATTTTTTTTTACTTTCGATAATTCATTTTTGAAGACTTGTTGGGCGTTTGGTGTTGTTTTGTTATAAAAATGCATCTTTGTTCCGATGCATTATTTTTAAATGATTCATGATTTTTTGGAATCATCAGCATACAAACAAGCGGCGCTTATACTAGTTAGTGAGCACCTTAATTTAGTCTTAAGATATTAGGTAGTAATATTTGTATTGTAATGTCAAAACACACACAATGATACTAGACTGTTTTGCTCCCTCTCCGATAAAAAATGAACTGTCATCACTCCTGAATTTCGTGGAAACCTTTGCACCGTACACAGTGGCGTAGCCAGAAATTTGGTTTGGAGGGGGTTTTGATGAAATTCGCAAATTTTTTGAAAAAATGCTAAAATTTAATATGAGTTTGTTTGATAAATTATTGAAAACTCAAAAACATAAGTAGTCTAACAGATGTCATTCCAGTCTACAAACAAGAAGGATCAACATGGAACAGTTTTCAAACCTCTATAGATTATTTTCTTGTATAATATGTCAAAAATTGCGATCTTTTAAAGTGGGATAAATGATCTAAAAAATTTTCAACGTTCAAGATCACCTAATATAATAATCCTTGACTTTGAAGGTTTGACAACTTCGGGAAGTTATCAACATAAAACAGCGCCTGCTTTGATATAGAAATTTTAGTGATTAACTCTCATAGAGGTAATTATGGTGAATAAATTTTTCAAAAATATTAAGAGACATGGTGCCTTCAGCAAAGTTTTTGATAATGTCATTTCAAACAATTTTGTTGAAAATATGAAGGCTACATGAATTCAATATATAGGGATTTAAATGGACTGGGCCTGCTATATTTCTTCTAAATTATGGATGGATGGAACTGAAACTTGCGTTTCGACTTCATCTCATCAGAATCCGACACTAACTTGGTGGGCGGACTAAGCTAGCGCCGAATTGATGCTAGCTCCTGAAAATGGAATCTCTTTTTGTATTTTTGAGTCCTTTTAATATCTGGGAATTATTTGTTTTAAATCCAGTTCCCTTATTTTTTTGTAAGCTTCAAAGGCACCTTGAACGCAATGTGAATTTATTATTTAATTACCGCAGAAGAGATTTATCAAATACAGTAATTTCAGAATAGCTTGTTGTAAAGGTTTTCTACTACTATATTTCGATACTCTGAATATGTGGGATATTTATGTCTTTGACAAAGTTGTTTGAAATAGCACTTTCGAAAACTTTGCTGGAGACATTAAGTCTCGACCCAAATTTGGTTGAAGAGTAATTCGAACAGTTTTACGTTTTGAAATTCTTGAATGTTACTTAACATCGAAATTTGGCAGTTTCGAATGAATGTGATCGTGACCGTTAAAAATTTATCGAGCATTAATTTTACTTTTCTTCATTAGTCAACCTCACAACTTGCAGTACTAGTACGTAGCACACAAAATTTTAGTACGCCATTCATTGCATCCTGCTAAGAGGCTATTCATATAGTTGATAATACAACAAAAATCCAATGCTCATAAAACCGATCCTGACCTGCTAGAGACAAAATTACATCAGCTTTCAACTAGTTTCTGAAATGTTATTCTTGTTGTTAACCGTATTGAATTGTCGTCTAAACTCTACACAATCTAAAAAAATACATTTTCAGCAAATGTTGAAATGTATGTAAGTTTTCGGTAAACAAGCTTATGTTTTATATGCAATCAACCTATTCAAATTTAGATTTCCATTCGAAAAATTGTCTCTAATCCATATTTTGAAGCATCTTTCCAAAAATGAGCTCATAATAATTCAGACAGTTATTTTATTTTACATTGAAGTAATTTGACAACTATGGGATTTTGGCTAAGAGATAAATTACAAGATCCCCTTCCCACAATTTTCCAAAAGTTCTCATGACGCTTTAAACACAGTTCTCAATGTAGTGATCAGAGAATGTTTTTCCAAAAATATTTTGTGGAATATTAAATTAAATTCGTCAGCATCAATTTTTTTTCAATCCAATTAATTTTGGTTTGGGGGGGTTAACCCCCAAACCCCCCCCCCCCCCACCTGGCTACGTAGCTGACCGTACATGTCGCAGCACCTATCAGTTAGATGCTCTACCTTCAGAAATAAACAGTCGAAGTCAATCCTGCCTTTGTTGAATGCGAAGTGAAAAATGATAATCACAAAGCTAAATTTATTTAAAGATTAAGGACAAACTTTCGAGAATTTCAAGGGCAATGGGAGAGGAGAAAGTTCACACTAGAAATCAAATCAAATCATGCATTTTATATTTTACATTCGGCACAATTTGTAATCCTTAACATGTTTGTATTTATCTTAAATTATTACGCTGTTATGAAATGATCATCTTGATTATCTCTTCCGAATGTAAATAAAGAAAACAAGTTCGTAAAAGACGTCACGAAATTATTTTCTCGCATAGAAATTTACAGTATCGCAATTAGTGGACGGCGTTCTATGGTGGCGACATCATTCGAAACACGGTGGTTTCAAGCAAACGTCAAGTTGCGGGAGGGTTGGTTCCAATATGCGCGATTTGAGTGGCTTTCGGCCGACTGCCACTCGTAGAAAAGCAACCCAACTGAAGAGTGAACGAAAGAAAGGAAAGCGTGGAGTACACTCGTATACGAGTGTTGGGCGTAGCGAGAAAACGCGAATGATCAATATAAAGCGGACCCTGCACGAGCAGAAATATTGACAAAAAATCATTTATTGATCAATATATTGATGGTGTAAGGCCATCTTAAAAATATTGATTCTGTAGAATTTAAATGGGATTGATGGATTGAAGCAGTCTTGTCAATATATTTATTGAAAATATTTCTGTCTCGTGTAGGGTCCGCTTAAGAGCTCTTTTTGCGAGTTCAGCAACACTGACTACAACTACATTTACTTCAAGAAATAAACATTGAGTGCGTACCCTGGTGCAAATTGGTGCACACGAATTTGTGGCAAGTTAATGCAGATATATATATTAACTTAATTCAACATTTTGTCGTCGATGCGGTAATTCCAAAGATGGAATCAAATAATTTTATGCAAATGACATAACACGGAATCTTGCTTTCAAACAACGGTCCTGCGGGGTAGTGCAAAATTCCTAGCGTCAGCGATAAGAATTTTTTCATAATTCGAAGTAGCGTACTGTGTCTCCAACTTTTAACTCAAACAATTTGAAATTCTATTAGATCTTCGCCTGTCAAATGCATTAGCATCGCTTTTTACGATGCGATGAGCTGAAGCGACAATAATGTAATGTAATGTTCAGATGTGCTCTTTTTAATAATATATACGCGAGGTCTTAGTGGAATGTACGTAATGTTTCAAAGATTTTCTTCCATTTAATTCCACTATGTTTTACATTTCTTATAAAAGAAATGTATAGAATTCGCTCAAACTTTCAAGATTTTTTCCGAGGCCCGGAGGGCCGAGTCTTATATACCAATCGACTTAGCTCGACGATTTGGGACAATGTCTGTGTGTGTGTATGTAACGGACAAATTCTCATTCGTGTTTCTCAGCAATGGCTGAACCGATCTTATCCAAACCAATTTTAAATGAAAGAACTAAAAAACAGTATGAACGCTATTAATTTGTTTTTGAATCTGATGTTTAGTTTCCAAGATATGAATGTTTGAATGCGTAAAATGGCGTTTTTTGCAGTTTTTTAAAATTATCTGCCGAAATTGACAATATAGATTTACAATTTATATGTTTTTAGACAGCTTTAACGAATACCTTTCGAACAAGCTATAGATTGTTGAAATCGGACTATTATCAAAAGAGATATTCAGATAAACATTAAATGCGGACGAAAGATTTTTATCATTTCCCATTGCCAGAAATATGACCAAAAACATGTAATCTATTATTAACGCCAAAACGGCTTATTTTAGGTCAATAGTATCTTTGGAGAATTTAATGGAGGCAATATACCCTTTCTTTTGGTGTTGCGCTTTTGCTGAATTATCCCCCTATGAGTGAGATATTTTCACAAATTTTCTTGGAAGTGATTATATCGAAATGATGCCTTCAGCAAATTTGTAGCTCTTACTTTTGCGAATAACTTTGCTAAAGGCTTTTAACATCTATTTTGAATGCTTTAAAAGTTATGGCTTGTTGTTTGTTGATTACTCTTTGTCGCCTATTTATTGTTCAATATAGTAATAATCCATTGAAATAAGCTAAACATTATTTCGATAAAACGAATTTTGTATTTCATTTTACTATCTACAACCGCTAGAAATAATCACCGAACATTTCCAAGTTGTCTGGAAGGAACTTGATAACTTATCAGTACTAAAATGTTCATTTGTGCGAACCTTCTGACTGCAATATTTCTAACTTATAACCATCGGATCGATCTGAAACATATCGGAAAATGAAAAGCGAAATAAATAACTCCAAGCAACAGCGTAGCCAAGAGAAGGTTTTGGGGTACACCCCCCCCCCCCCACCACACCCAAAAAAAATAATATTGGATTGAAGTTGAAAATTTATTGATGCTGACTGATTTAATTCAATATTACAAATACAATTATCTGATTCGTAGATTGATAACCTGTTGTTGTAAACATCATGAGGACTTTTGATAAATTGTCGGAATGGGGATCTATTGGTCTTGATTTCACAGTTGTCTAATAGCATCAATATCAAATTCCGGCCTGAAAATATTCCAATAGAAAATTCCAGAGTTCTGTAATCAATCATAATCGTCAGATTTATTTTCAAATTGAGTTCGTTTTTGTAGAAATGTACTGTAATAAGGGTTTTTATTTAATAGGAAGCGAAGTTAAAATTGATTTAATGTCTATGAAACATAGACTCACCAAAAAATGCATAATTTGCTAAAAATGTTTTCGCCTTTCTCATTCACTCTAAAATTCGTCAATCTAATCCCGACCGGGAGGGCCGAGTGTCATATGCCAATCGACTCAGTTCTTCGAGATCGGAAAATGTCTGTGTGTATGTATGTGTGTATGTGGAAAAAAATATGACCTCTGTTAATCAGAGATGGCTATATCGATTTGCACAAAGTTGAACAATGTGCCGATCCAAATTAAATTTGGCTTTTCCTGTCAGTAATACCGAATTAAAATTTTAACACAATTAAATTTCACATATATGAAATTTTTTATCCAAGTGATCTTAAAATTTACCTTTTATAACGCGACCACATAATTTGCATTCGGATGCGTTTATACCTTCGTTGTACAAGAAGTAAACGGAAGAACCGCGAGTGGGAGCGAGAGCGCTAGTGACTGCAGGAGCACGAGGGATGGCGAGCGGATTTAAGAGTGCGAGTGGATACCAGTGGGTGCATGGTCGAGTGACAGCATAGCCGTGTGGGAGCATAGTCGAGCGGGAGCAGCCAGCCCCCTGTCAAGGACGACGTCTCTGTACAGCCAGCATCACTGTCATGAAAAGCAAAACATTGATTTTGAACCGAATGATTAGAAGCTGTATTTAGTTACAAAATGTCGATTTTCTGAATGATATGATATTAAATCATCCCACAAGATGCAAAACGTCGTGTGGAATGCTTGAATATCGAGCATAGTGCCGAACATAATTCTTTGTTTGGGGCTTTATAGTTATAACGCCCCATATATGTAGGTCGCTGTCAAACTCCATATGATGGTATAGGGTTGCCAGGGACCTGGGAGCAGCAATAGAAATGAGTGCTAGCGTGTGTACGAACGAAAGAGTGGGTTCCAATCAGAGGGGGAACAACTTGACAGCTCCTATACAAATCGTTGAAACCAATTTATTTGGGTCTGTGGGTCTAAAATGGCGGATCAATTTTTATTCAAGAACAATTTCTAAAAAAAGCGTAAACTTGTTCACAGTGAAAATTCTCTTGTTCAATTTTTTTTTACTTTCGATAATTCATTTTTGAAGACTTGTTGGGCGTTTGGTGTTGTTTTGTTATAAAAATGCATCTTTGTTCCGATGCATTATTTTTAAATGATTCATGATTTTTTGGAATCATCAGCATACAAACAAGCGGCGCTTATACTAGTTAGTGAGCACCTTAATTTAGTCTTAAGATATTAGGTAGTAATATTTGTATTGCAATGTCAAAACACACACAATGATACTAGACTGTTTTGCTCCCTCTCCGATAAAAAATGAACTGTCATCACTTCTGAATTTCGTGGAAACCTTTGCACCGTACACAGTGGCGTAGCCAGAAATTTGGTTTGGAGGGGGTTTTGATGAAAATCGCAAATTTTTTGAGAAAATGCTAAAATTTAATATGAGTTTGATAAATTATTGAAAACTCAAAAACATAAGTAGTCTAACAGATGTCATTCCAGTCTACAAACAAGAAGGATCAACATGGAACAGTTTTCAAACCTCTATAGATTATTTTCTTGTATAATATGTCAAAAATTGCGATCTTTTAAAGTGGGATAAATGATCTAAAAAATTTTCAACGTTCAAGATCACCTAATATAATAATCCTTGACTTTGAAGGTTTGACAACTTCGGGAAGTTATCAACATAAAACAGCGCCTGCTTTGATATAGAAATTTTAGTGATTAACTCTCATAGAGGTAATTATGGTGAATAAATTTTTCAAAAATATTAAGAGACATGGTGCCTTCAGCAAAGTTTTTGATAATGTCATTTCAAACAATTTTGTTGAAAATATGAAGGCTACATGAATTCAATATATAGGGATTTAAATGGACTGGGCCTGCTATATTTCTTCTAAATTATGGATGGATGGAACTGAAACTTGCGTTTCGACTTCATCTCATCAGAATCCGACACTAACTTGGTGGGCGGACTAAGCTAGCGCCGAATTGATGCTAGCTCCTGAAAATGGAATCTCTTTTTGTATTTTTGAGTCCTTTTAATATCTGGGAATTATTTGTTTTAAATCCAGTTCCCTTATTTTTTTGTAAGCTTCAAAGGCACCTTGAACGCAATGTGAATTTATTATTTAATTACCGCAGAAGAGACTTATCAAATACAGTAATTTCAGAATAGCTTGTTGTAAAGGTTTTCTACTACTATATTTCGATACTCTGAATATGTGGGATATTTATGTCTTTGACAAAGTTGTTTGAAATAGCACTTTCGAAAACTTTGCTGGAGACATTAAGTCTCGATCCAAATTTGGTTGAAGAGTAATTCGAACAGTTTTACGTTTTGAAATTCTTGAATGTTACTTAACATCGAAATTTGGCAGTTTCGAATGAATGTGATCGTGACCGTTAAAAATTTATCGAGCATTAATTTTACTTTTCTTCATTAGTCAACCTTACAACTTGCAGTACTAGTACGTAGCACACAAAATTTTAGTACGCCATTCATTGCATCCTGCTAAGAGGCTATTCATATAGTTGATAATACAACAAAAATCCAATGCTCATAAAACCGATCCTGACCTGCTAGAGACAAAATTACATCAGCTTTCAACTAGTTTCTGAAATGTTATTCTTGTTGTTAACCATATTGAATTGTCGTCTAAACTCTACACAATCTAAAAAAATACATTTTCAGCAAATGTTGAAATGTATGTAAGTTTTCGGTAAACAAGCTTATGTTTTATATGCAATCAACGTATTCAAATTTAGATTTCCATTCGAAAAATTGTCTCTAATCCATATTTTGAAGCATCTTTCCAAAAATGAGCTCATAATAATTCAGACAGTTATTTTATTTTACATTGAAGTAATTTGACAACTATGGGATTTTGGCTAAGAGATAAATTACAAGATCCCCTTCCCACAATTTTCCAAAAGTTCTCATGACGCTTTAAACACAGTTCTCAATGTAGTGATCAGAGAATGTTTTTCCAAAAATATTTTGTGGAATATTAAATTAAATTCGCCAGCATCAATTTTTTTTCAATCCAATTAATTTTGGTTTGGGGGGGTTAACCCCCCCCCCCCCCCCAGTGTTGGGCGTAGCGAGAACACGCGAATGATCAATATAAAGCGGACCCTACACGAGCAGAAATATTGACAAAAAATCATTTATTGATCAATATATTGATGGTGTAAGGCCATCTTAAAAATATTGATTCTGTAGAATTTAAATGAGATTGATGGATTGAAGCCGTCTTGTCAATATATTTATTGAAAATATTTCTGTCTCGTGTAGGGTCCGCTTAAGAGCTCTTTTTGCGAGTTCAGCAACACTGACTACAACTACATTTACTTCAAGAAATAAACATTGAGTGCGTACCCTGGTGCAAATTGGTGCACACGAATTTGTGGCAAGTTAATGCAGATATATATATTAACTTAATTCAACATTTTGTCGTCGATGCGGTAATTCCAAAGATGGAATCAAATAATTTTATGCAAATGACATAACACGGAATCTTGCTTTCAAACAACGGTCCTGCGGGGTAGTGCAAAATTCCTAGCGTCAGCGATAAGAATTTTTTCATAATTCGAAGTAGCGTACTGTGTCTCCAACTTTTAACTCAAACAATTTGAAATTCTATTAGATCTTCGCCTGTCAAATGCATTAGCATCGCTTTTTACGATGCGATGAGCTGAAGCGACAATAATGTAATGTAATGTTCAGATGTGCTCTTTTTAATAATATATACGCGAGGTCTTAGTGGAATGTACGTAATGTTTCAAAGATTTTCTTCCATTTAATTCCACTATGTTTTACATTTCTTATAAAAGAAATGTATAGAATTCGCTCAAACTTTCAAGATTTTTTCCGAGGCCCGGAGGGCCGAGTCTTATATACCAATCGACTTAGCTCGACGATTTGGGACAATGTCTGTGTGTGTGTGTGTATGTAACGGACAAATTCTCATTCGTGTTTCTCAGCAATGGCTGAACCGATCTTATCCAAACCAATTTTAAATGAAAGAACTAAAAAACAGTATGAACGCTATTAATTTGTTTTTGATTCTGATGTTTAGTTTCCAAGATATGAATGTTTGAATGCGTAAAATGGCGTTTTTGCAGTTTTTTAAAATTATCTGCCGAAATTGACAATATAGATTTACAATTTATATGTTTTTAGACAGCTTTAACGAATACCTTTCGAACAAGCTATAGATTGTTGAAATCGGACTATTATCAAAAGAGATATTCAGATAAACATTAAATGCGGACGAAAGATTTTTATCATTTCCCATTGCCAGAAATATGACCAAAAACATGTAATCTATTATTAACGCCAAAACGGCTTATTTTAGGTCAATAGTATCTTTGGAGAATTTAATGGAGGCAATATACCCTTTCTTTTGGTGTTGCGCTTTTGCTGAATTATCCCCCTATGAGTGAGATATTTTCACAAATTTTCTTGGAAGTGATTATATCGAAATGATGCCTTCAGCAAATTTGTAGCTCTTACTTTTGCGAATAACTTTGCTAAAGGCTTTTAACATCTATTTTGAATGCTTTAAAAGTTATGGCTTGTTGTTTGTTGATTACTCTTTGTCGCCTATTTGAGAGGCTGAGAGTAAGAGTGGGTTAAAATTTTGTTCAGAGCAAAAGTGGGTTAAAATATTCTGTTAGATCAGAAATGGTATAGTCATCACACCTCAGGCAAAAGTGGATCAAATATTAATTCGCGCAAAAATGGTTCGACAAAATTTTCAGGGCAAGACTGGTATAGAATATTAACCCATTTTTGCGCTAAGAAAAGAATCAGAATTTTCTTATTCGGACTTGTGGGAAATGAAATTTTATTAAATTTTTCGATGCCTTAGAAATCGTGTAATATAGGGTCCGTATAGGTCAATAGGCATCGGAAATTGACGATTGCCGCCATTTTGAAATCCAAGATGGCGACTTCCGGTGCCCACAAAGTAGTGAGAACCACCATCAATATGGGTGTCATTTGAAAGGGGATAGTGAGCAGACATCGAAAATTGACCTTCACCGCCATTTTGAAATCCAAGATGGCGACTTCCGGTTACCACAAAATAGTGAGAACCACCATCAATATGGGTGTCATTTGAAAGAGGATGATCAGCAGACACCGAAAATTGACCATTTCCGCCATTTTGAAATCCAAGATGGCGACTTCCGGTTACCACAAAATAGTGAGAATCACCATCAATATGGGTGTCATTTGAAAGGGGATGGTGAGCAGACACCAAAAATTGACCACCACCGCCATTTTGAAATCCAAGATGGCGACTTCCGGTTACCACAAAATAGTGAGAACCACCATCAATATGGGTGTCATTTGAAAGGGGATGGTGAGCAGACACCGAAAATTGACCACCACCGCCATTTTGAAATCTAAGATGGCGACTTTCGGTTACCACAAAATAGTGAGAACCACCATCAATATGGGTGTCATTTGAAAGGGGATGGTGAGCAGACACCAAAAATTGACCACCACCGCCATTTTGAAATCCAAGATGACGACTTCCGGTTACCACAAAATAGTGAGAACCACCATCAATATGGGTGTCATTTGAAAGGGGATGGTGAGCAGACACCGAAAATTGACCACCACCGCCATTTTGAAATCTAAGATGGCGACTTCCGGTTACCACAAAATAGTGAGAACCACCATCAATATGGGTGTCATTTGAAAGGGGATGGTGAGCAGACACGGAAAATTGACCACCACCGCCATTTTGAAATCTAAGATGGCGACTTCCGGTTACCACAAAATAGTGAGAACCATCATCAATATGGGTGTCATTTGAAAGAGGATGATCAGCAGACACCGAAAATTGACTATTACCGCCATTTTGAATTCCAAGATGGCGACTTCCGGTTACCACAAAATAGTGAGAACCACCATCAATATGGGTGTCATTTGAAAGGGAATGGTGAGCAGACATCTAAAATTGACTTTCACCGCCATTTTGAAATCCAAGATGGCGACTTCCGGTTACCACAAAATAGTGAGAGCCACCAGCAATATGGGTGTCATTTGAAAGGGAATGGTGAGCAGACATCGAAAATTGACTTTCACCTCCATTTTGAAATCCAAGATGGCGACTTCCGGTTACCACAAAATAGTGAGAACCACCATCAATATGGGTGTCATTTGAAAGGGGATGGTGAGCAGACATCGAAAATTGACCTTCACCGCCATTTTGAAATCCAAGATGGCGACTTTCGGTTACCATAAAATAGTGAGAACCACCATCGATATGGGTGTCATTTGAAAGAGGATGATCAGCAGACACCGAAAATTGACCATTACCGCCATTTTGAATTCCAAGATGGCGACTTCCGGTTACCACAAAATAGTGAGAACCACCATCAGTATGGGTGTCATTTCATACACCTTTAAAATTTGAAGATCCAAGGAACATTAATAAACCCAAAAATGGATTGAGGTGAACCAAAAGCAATTTTATTGAAAATTAGCATTTTTTCGCTTTTTTCCTCATACAACCTATTTTAAAACCACTAAAATTAATATGGAATGGCATATATAATATTTTTTGTTGATGCGAGTAACAATCACAAAATTTTAATTTCACGCGGGTCGATCATTCTTATCCAGGGGGTGGCATCCGTATGTTGATGTACAGACGTTGATAGTATCCAACATATAGTGGGCCCAGTCGCTTCTAGGCTCATACCTCCCATGCTCTTGCGCTTCTAGGCTCATACCTCCCATGCTCTTGCATTGGGTTGTTTTATCTTAAGTGTCTTCATGCCTCATCCACGAAGTATGAAGTGTGTGGTGCTGCATCCATGATGACTCCACCACCCTTGACGTGAGAGTGTCTTGGAATGCTCGAGTCGAATAAATGGTAGTTAAACTGAATCGGATAGCGTTTCCGAGTGAACGTAACGATTGAGCATTTACTCGGATGTAAAACCATTCTGTTTAGGTCACACCACGTACTAAAGCTCTCTAGTTCACTCTGAAGAAACTCGGAATCGGTTTTATCCCGTATTTGTCGAAAAAATTTCATATCATGGGCGAAAGAAGGGCGGGGTCCTTGTAATTTAATATTGATGTCATTAAAGTAGAGGAGGAAAATTAATGGACCGAGATGGCTACCTATTGAGATGCCGGATGTAGTGAAGAATGGTGCAGATAGGCAGTCCTTAATGCTGATTTGGAATTGCCTTCCATCGAGGAACCAACGCAGAAGTTGTCCATGAGTTTGCCCAGCTTCGCTATTGCGACATCATGGTTGATTTTGTCGAAGGCCGAACCGATCCATGTGAATAGCATCGGTTCGCAATCCGTCAGTAAATCCATCGAGTACATATGTTGTAAACGAGAGCAGGTTGGTCGTTGTCGATCATTTAGGCATAAAACCATGTTGTTGCAATGTAATGTTTGCAGTGAAAGAAAATCGGATCTAAAACGGCTACTACTGAACACCCCCTTTAAAACGTTACCCATGTTTATGATGGTTCTCACTATTTTCTGGTAACCGGAAGTGACCATATTGGATTTCAAAATAGCCTAATTGTCGATTTCCGATGTCTACTGACCACCCCTTTCAAATGACACCCATATTGATGGTGGTTCTCACTATTTTGTGGTAACCGGAAATCGCCATCTTAGATTTCAAAATCACGTAATAATCAATTTCCGATATTTACTGACACTCGCTTTCAAATTATACCCATATTGATGATGGTTCTCTCTACTTTGTGGTTACCGGAAGTCGCCATCTTGGATTTCAAAATGGCGTAACAATCGATTTCCGATGTCTACTGATCCTTTTTAAATGACACCCATATTAATGGTGGTTCTCACTATTTTGTGGTAACTGAAAGTCGCCATCTTGGATTTCAAAATTACGTAATAATCAATTTCCGATATCTACTGACACCCCTTTTCAAATGACACCCATATTGATGGTGGTTCTCACTATATTGTGGTAAGCGGAAGTCGCCATCTTGGATTTCAAAATGGCGGTGGTGGTCAATTTTTGGTGTCTGCTCACCATCCCCTTTCAAATGACACCCATATTGATGGTGGTTCTCACTATTTTGTGGTAACTGAAAGTCGCCATCTTGGATTTCAAAATTACGTAATAATCAATTTCCGATATCTACTGACACCCCTTTTCAAATGACACCCATATTGATGGTGGTTCTCACTATATTGTGGTAACCGGAAGTCGCCATCTTGGATTTCAAAATGGCGGTGGTGGTCAATTTTTGGTGTCTGCTCACCATCCCCTTTCAAATGACACCCATATTGATGGTGGTTCTCACTATTTTGTGGTAACCGAAAGTAGAGGTGTGCGCCGATGCATTTTTAATCGGCGGCGGCGTAAGCGACATTTTTGGCCGGCGGCGGCGGCGTTGGCGGCGTCACGCCGTTGGACCCTACCGGCGGCGGCGCGCCGGCGTGTGTCGGCGTGACGAATATTGACGCCTATGTAACTAAAAAAAATTCTTGGCTGTACAATTCCTTTCCTAAATTTTTGGTTTCTATTGTAACAGACTTCATACATACAAACAAACGTTACAGCTTAAAGAAAATCTAAAAAAATCATCGCCCACGATGTACTAGCGACATCTGTTGAACACATTGCACAAAATGTAATAGGGATCTTTAGGGGTGTGCGGGTTAAGGCATATTCTGATGCAGATTAGTACCGTGAGTTAATATCTCAGGTATTTTTAAATTTTTTGGCCCGAAACTATTGAAAAAAACATTTTTTAGTTTGTTTCCTTTTAGGACAATAACACATCCAAACCCATGCGACTTGCACGACTCTATAGGTTGCCTTATCAGATCTACCATAGTTTGCAGATGAAACTTGATTGGCAGGCTGCTAGCGGATTGACAAAGTACCAGATCATGCTGTGTGGGGTTCTGTTCCGGTTAACAATGAGGCGAACGAGATATTTGCAGATACGTCATTTAGTAGGACAACTGTCAGTTTGCTGGTTGAATTTAATTTGTTTTTTTTTAAATTTGAAAATCATAAAAGAATAATTAAGGTTTAAGAATGATATAAGTGTACTCGTAAGGACACCCGCTACCAATACATATGAAAAACTGGCACACTTTTTCCAAATTAAAGATCCCTATTCTCGCAACCATATCGAATTTTATTTCAACTGAAGCTTCAATAGTGCCCACCCTGCTTGCCAAATGCAAGATAATAAATGAAAGGTGGAACTATTTTTACAGTTGTAAAATTTGAAGAACGAAATAGAAAAATTGTCGATGTCGCATACTACGACTTCGCATGAAATAATGATTGCAATGGACAAATTTGAAGAATGCAGAGTAACGACTGTATTTCAATGACCCATAATAATTATTTATTGTTCTATATTTGGGAAATTAAGCAACGGTAAAAAAAATTGTTTTGTTTGAGGAAATTAATTGTTGTTGTCGTTTCATTGTTTTTTGTTTCTATTTAGTCATCTTTACCGTAAGCCCGGGGACAATTGACAGCTCCAATATATTGAATTCATAAGCAAATTTTGGGGGTGATATGGTGATTTTTTTTTGCTGCTAGAATTCTGATAAAAACACAAATTCTATTCAAAACGAATCGTTAAGCTTGGTGGTGGTGTACTTTCATTGGCCAAAATGTTTTTCATTTACGATTCTCGAGATAAAAAGCACCAATGATTTAACGATTTCAAACTTCACACAACAAGAAATCCAAAACATGTTTAGGAAGGAAGAGAGCCGGTTGTTAAAAACAGACTTCCAGCTAAATATTAATAAGATTTATGTAACTTTGCTGATGGTTTTCAGTTAGGGATAAATTTATTCTCTAATAATAGTTTTCTTTATTCACATTTTGGAATAAGCTTTTTCTAAATGTTGTTCTAGCCGCATTGACGGCGTTCATAACACACGTAACGAAACACGCTTTTCTCTTGCAACTTTTTCGTTTCATTGTTCGTGGTACTCATACAGAGAAGGCATACTAGCGCCACCATCAAATCGGTGGTGCATATATGAAACAAGCACTATCTGTCAAGTTGTCCCTGGGTTGTTTACCATCGCTCTTTTAGAATCCCGCAGATATCAGGTACCCTAACACGAGGAGTTATTATTGGTATTACTGCGCAGAAATGTCACTTTTAATGATCGTGTAAGGACACCTTTCAAGGTAGACACATTACTTCATTTTCCAGGCTGGTGTTTACTTTTACTTCTTGTAAGTACAAAATCGCCACAATGATAAGGAATACGATTCCCTGGTACTACATTTTCTTACAACGTACGATCTGCTTCTATCTTGAGTCCAAAGTATGCTCGATGTGCTGCAATCATACATTTCTACACCCTGACGAAACCTAAATATACAGTTACTATCAATCATAATCATTCCACGACTTGACGTGTTAGCTCCTGTTAGGTTGAAACTGATCACTAAACAAGTCTGATTGAAAATGGCCTGAGCGTATCTCTAGTTTTCGTAGCACCTGCATCCCGCCAATTTCTCCAGCAGTTCCGGGAACCAACAAATTCTAATCCATTGCATACATTCGATACACCGAATCAATTAAATTACTAACATACTGTTATGTGCTTAGTCATCGATTGGCATCGTGTTGTAACTTAAGAAATGGTTGTGAACAACTCCCACCTTGGGCACTGCGACAAGAATGAATTTCACATTTCCGGCCCATATTGTTTGTTTTGGTTTTCATTAGATTTAAAAGACCGTCACGTTTTCAGGTGGGTGCGGAAACTAAGTAACGCATTTAGCTCTGTGTCAAAATCTCTTCACTAACGCCACCGATTTGTAATTGAAATCGACCTTTTTTTTTTCTACGAGTGATGAAAATTCATCTCGTGTTACGTCTTATTTGTCTGTGATACCGGGCTGGTGCAAATCACTGAAAATCTTTCTTGAGCGGGGCTAGATCATACGATGCATAATTTATGAGACTAGAAATCTTACCCTCTACATCGCCACATCTGTGCACCAGCGTCGCGAAAAGTCAAGATCACTTTGCTCAACTATTCTTCGAGAAATTTATTTTTAAATAGGTAACGATTCAATCAATTATAAATAAACCACGTATTGAAAATAATTTTTATGTTTTCACAAAACTAGTTCACGCAAAAAAAAGATGACATTATACTCAAATGTTTAGTAGGTGGTTGTGTCTGAATATGTTTAATATTTTTATGATTCTAATTCTTAACTCGATGAAACATTGATTTTTATTAACTTTATTGACTAAAACAGTCAAGAATTGAACGACGTGCAAGGATTTTCGTAAATTCTCGTCGTGTTATCGTGATATTTTAGTCTTGAGCTTACCGTTGGATTTTTTACACAGAGTCACATGTCTTATAGTTTTCTAAATTATTTCACGGTCATAAATTGTGGTTAGGTAATGTATTTTGCTCAGCGCAGTTTCATTTAATTCCGAACATTTCTCTGAATTTTAACAAAGGAATAACAGGGTTACAGGTCCTAGTAATGTCTTTGTATCTAATGCTCGTGCCTAGGAGACTGGTTGCTAGCAGTTGTACACAATAGCTTACATAGAAATTTCAAAACCAAAAAGCAGAGCGAATAATCCATGAATAATAGTCTGAGTTCCTTGTATTTTTTTACGTAAGTATAATAAAATTATGTGGAAAATTAATTACTTCATGAATTACATCATGAACAGTTTCAAGAGCTCGACTGGTGAATCGTGTGTAGCAGTGGCGGCGCGAGATGATTTGCCGCTAGGGGCAAAAAATTAAATTTGCCGCCCCTTTTATAATTAATTTTCAAAAGAGTTCAATTTTTTACCATTTATTCGATTTTTTGAAAATTTTCATAATAATACTGCCATTTATTAACCGATTGTTATGAAAAATAGCGCATAATACTTTTATCAAAAGAACATAACAAATGACCGCGCTACTAATTTTTTAGACCCGAGAAATAGTTCTATTCTCTAAATCAAGATCTTAAGGGTCTATTAATTTAATCGAACGTGGGTTTGTATTGTATTTGATCAGACCTGCAACATTTTCTGGATCACTTGAAAAGTACATTCTTTTTTATTTTGCGGCACTTTGTAATTATTCATAATACTAATAACAAGGTCGCCGAATGGTGAATACTTCCGAGTGTTCGCCAATTTCCAGCTCGTTCCTCAGCTTTGTATGTAATTACTTGTCAAACGTCCCTAGGTGAAAGGGCGGCCAAGTGCAGCTATCATACTATCAAATTTGCCTTAACAAACTATCAATCGTCATCATTATCTTAGTGACCTAGTGACCGGATAATTCAAATCATATCTGAATGTATTTTAGATTTCCAGGTTACTCGATCTTGGACCGCCAGTTCCATAGACGCCCACCGCATGCGCATCTTCCTCAATTGTTCACAGCCAGCGAGAGCGGGGTTTGCCTCGAAATTGACGACTTCTTCCAGGTTCTCTGCTCTGTTGTCATAACTTTAATTGGTATCTCTTTCGTCTTTCGGCACTACAAGCCCAGCTCACTATTGTCTGCGGTGTTTTATCAGCCTTTCAATGTCAGCATGGTTGTATACTTTGTACTGTCTGTGCCATTCTCCATTTTCTACTGTGCTGCCGAGTATTGAACGTAGAACTCTTCCCCAAACAAGCCGAGCACTCGATAGCCTGCTTCATTCAACATCCATGGCCGTACAGAGCCCCAAGGAGTATCAGCGATTTGAATAGAGCAAGTTTTGCGCGCATCCTCGGGCTGTAGGACTCTAGTTGACTACGTAAACCATATTCGCAGCAGCAACATGCATTTTTCCTTCGCGGCTAACATCGTTATCATATTTCACTAGTGTTCTAAGATATATAAATTGGTTTATCGTTTTCCACCTCAAACCCAACACGACTGCTACGTTGTACCATGTACTTTGTCTTGTCCGCAAGTTGTATTCTCTGAATATATCCAGAATTTGTCGCATTTGGTCCGTCGTCGATCGTGCTTCTCGAAACCCGCTTTGATATTCATCAACAAAGGATTCAGTCAACAGACGCAGTCTCCTCAAAAGAACACGAGAGACTACCTTGTAGGCGGCATTGATGATCGTTATGTCTCGGAAGACATTATGTTCGAGTTTGTAGTTCTTCTTGAAGATAGGACATATGAGGCCATTCAACCAATCCGAAGGTATTATTTCTACCACGCAGATCATCCCGATCACGGAGTGGATTGCTTCTCACAGCCGATCACTTTTTAGACTTTTAGAAGTTTACGAAAAAATTGGGGTGTCTTCAAGTTAGTTTTTTAACCTTGAAGACCAACCAATTTTTTCGAAATTTCCTATTCTAAGCGTGTGCGAGAAAGAGAGGCAACACATAACTTTACATGAGAATATCTTTTTACTGCAAACTCGTATCAATTTGCAGTCTTCGGTAATGTTGATCCTTACACATTAAGCTATATATCTGCAGATTTTGGGATGCACAAGTTGATGCTGGCATTTTGTACTGAATTTATTGTTTCGATTGCCCCATCATATATTTTCACATACAAACTTGAAAATTCTTGTGAGTGAACTAGAGTTTTCGAAAAAGCTCATATTTGACAAATTGTATGTAAAACCAATTACCGTTTGATTTAAGTGTTTCGAAAAAAACCAAAATTGTTGCGGTTCTAATACTCACACTACTACAAGAACTTTCGGAAACTCTTCTCCGTTGAATCTTTTGAGACTGATCAATAAGTATATAGTTTTGTTCGCTCGCATCCGTCGTCCCGATTTCCTACCTTTTTAATTGTCAACAGATGCGAAAATAATATAAATTCAAGCTTTTCCTTCGCACTTGATTTTTACCGTGATTAATGAAACTTGAACAATTACTAAAAATGAAATAGAAGTTCGTTGAGTAGGAAATGCCGCCCCCTGATTTTGCCGCTCGGGGCGGTCGCCCCCTTCGCCCCCCCCCCCTTAGCGCCGCCACTGGTGTGTAGCATATTAGGAATTAAGAATCGGTTAAAAAATCAATGAATAATACACTGCGTTCCAGTGAAATTGATTAGGTGCAAAGATTAGGATCAGGCACATAATCGTAAATTTCAGGCACATATATCTTGAAAGTGGAAGTTTTTTTTAATTTGTGGACCATTTCACGCACACGAATGGTGAATTGAAACTTATATGCTCACAATCATAACCAGTTGACGAAGCAAGAATGGATCTTTGAATTATATAGCAGGTGTCGTGTAGTGGTTTTAGAGAAAATATCAAGATTATTTTAATTTTGTAATCAAATTGACGACCACTAATACCAAATAATTATCAAGACGTGATAAATCATGAATCAGTTAACGTCGTATATTCGGTCCATAGACAATGTTCCTAGATTTGTGGATAAAGTTATGAACCAATAATTTTAGAGCTCGCGAATTGTCGGCGCGGGAAAAATGCATCGGCGGCGCGCCGCCGATCTACCGTTCGGCGTCGGCGTACGTTAAAAATTACCGGCGGCGGCGGCGTGGCGCGGCGGCGCACAGGTCTAACCGAAAGTCGCCATCTTGGATTTCAAAATGGCGGTGGTGGTCAATTTTCCGTGTCTGCTCACCATCCCCTTTCAAATGACACCCATATTGATGGTGGTTCTCACTATTTTGTGGTAACCGGAAGTCGCCATCTTGGAATTCAGAATGGCGGTAATGGTCAATTTTCGATGTCTGCTCACCATCCCCTTTCAAATGACACCCATATTGATGGTGGTTCTCACTATTTTGTGGTAACTGAAAGTCGCCATCTTGGATTTCAAAATTACGTAATAATCAATTTCCGATATCTACTGACACCCCTTTTCAAATGACACCCATATTGATGGTGGTTCTCACTATATTGTGGTAAGCGGAAGTCGCCATCTTGGATTTCAAAATGGCGGTGGTGGTCAATTTTTGGTGTCTGCTCACCATCCCCTTTCAAATGACACCCATATTGATGGTGGTTCTCACTATTTTGTGGTAACTGAAAGTCGCCATCTTGGATTTCAAAATTACGTAATAATCAATTTCCGATATCTACTGACACCCCTTTTCAAATGACACCCATATTGATGGTGGTTCTCACTATATTGTGGTAACCGGAAGTCGCCATCTTGGATTTCAAAATGGCGGTGGTGGTCAATTTTTGGTGTCTGCTCACCATCCCCTTTCAAATGACACCCATATTGATGGTGGTTCTCACTATTTTGTGGTAACCGAAAGTCGCCATCTTGGATTTCAAAATGGCGGTGGTGGTCAATTTTCCGTGTCTGCTCACCATCCCCTTTCAAATGACACCCATATTGATGGTGGTTCTCACTATTTTGTGGTAACCGGAAGTCGCCATCTTGGAATTCAGAATGGCGGTAATGGTCAATTTTCGATGTCTGCTCACCATCCCCTTTCAAATGACACCCATATTGATGGTGGTTCTCACTATTTTGTGGTAACTGAAAGTCGCCATCTTGGATTTCAAAATTACGTAATAATCAATTTCCGATATCTACTGACACCCCTTTTCAAATGACACCCATATTGATGGTGGTTCTCACTATATTGTGGTAAGCGGAAGTCGCCATCTTGGATTTCAAAATGGCGGTGGTGGTCAATTTTTGGTGTCTGCTCACCATCCCCTTTCAAATGACACCCATATTGATGGTGGTTCTCACTATTTTGTGGTAACTGAAAGTCGCCATCTTGGATTTCAAAATTACGTAATAATCAATTTCCGATATCTACTGACACCCCTTTTCAAATGACACCCATATTGATGGTGGTTCTCACTATATTGTGGTAACCGGAAGTCGCCATCTTGGATTTCAAAATGGCGGTGGTGGTCAATTTTTGGTGTCTGCTCACCATCCCCTTTCAAATGACACCCATATTGATGGTGGTTCTCACTATTTTGTGGTAACCGAAAGTCGCCATCTTGGATTTCAAAATGGCGGTGGTGGTCAATTTTCCGTGTCTGCTCACCATCCCCTTTCAAATGACACCCATATTGATGGTGGTTCTCACTATTTTGTGGTAACCGGAAGTCGCCATCTTGGATTTCAAAATGGCGGTGGTGGTCAATTTTCCGTGTCTGCTCACCATCCCCTTTCAAATGACACCCATATTGATGGCGGTTCTCACTATTTTGTGGTAACCGGAAGTCGCCATCTTGGAATTCAGAATGGCGGTAATGGTCAATTTTCGATGTCTGCTCACCATCCCCTTTCAAATGATACCCATATTGATGGTGGTTCTCACTATTTTGTGGTAACCGGAAGTCGCCATCTTGGATTTCAAAATGGCGTTGGTGGTCAATTTTCCGTGTCTGCTCACCATCCCCTTTCAAATGACACCCATATTGATGGTGGTTCTCACTATTTTGTGGTAACCGGAAGTCGCCATCTTGGAATTCAGAATGGCGGTAATGGTCAATTTTCGATGTCTGCTCACCATCCCCTTTCAAATGATACCCATATTGACGGTGGTTCTCACTATTTTGTGGTAACCGGAAGTCGCCATCTTGGATTTCAAAATGGCGGTGGTGGTCAATTTTCCGTGTCTGCTCACCATCCCCTTTCAAATGACACCCATATTGATGGTGGTTCTCACTATTTTGTGGTAACCGGAAGTCGCCATCTTGGAATTCAGAATGGCGGTAATGGTCAATTTTCGATGTCTGCTCACCATCCCCTTTCAAATGATACCCATATTGATGGTGGTTCTCACTATTTTGTGGTAACCGAAAGTCGCCATCTTGGATTTCAAAATGGCGGTGGTGGTCAATTTTCTATGTCTGCTCACCATCCCCTTTCAAATGACACCCATATTGATGGTGGTTCTTACTATTTTGTGGTAACCGGAAGTCGCCATCTTGGAATTCAAAATGGCGTAATTATCGATTTCCCATATCTATTAACCACCTCCTTTCAAATGCTACCCATATTGATGATGGTTTTCCTTGATTGGTGATAAATCATTTTTGAAAACATTCTTAGAATAAAAATGGAATATATATCCTCTCAGGGCAAAAGTGGTATATCTTTTTAACCCACTTTTGCGCTAAGGTTTTTTTGTCCCATTTCTGCTCTGACTGGTACTTAAACCGGTTTTGCTCTAAATAAAACGTATACCGCTTTTGCTCGCAGCGAATTTTTAACCCACTCTTGCTCTCAGCCTCTCATTTATTGTTCAATATAGTAATAATCCATTGAAATAAGCTAAACATTATTTCGATAAAACGAATTTTGTATTTCATTTTACTATCTACAACCGCTAGAAATAATCACCGAACATTTCCAAGTTGTCTGGAAGGAAGGGTTTTGCCCTTGCTGTGTTATGCGAATCTCTGACACAGTGGACCATTATTTTCTTCGCAAATCGTGGGAATCAAATGATCATGTCCCATTCAAACCTGATATGGCTCGCTAAATGCGTTAACATCCCAACTCGCTTGGTGTCCTCTAGTTGTTGTGCAATTTGTGTTGGAGATGAAATGTACAGTTCTCTAATCAACAATGGTTAGAATAGCACAAATCAATCTCCAACATAAACGTACAGCAACTATGAATTTATCTCGACTCATGCAGGAAGGTAAAGCTTCCATAGCATTGGTTCAAGAACCGTATTTCCATAAAGGAAACTTCTATTTTGGAAAGTTACTTAACACTGCTTTCATTGCTTACAACAAGACAGGCATGACCAACTCATGTGAAATGCCTCGTGCTTGCATTCTTGCAAATAAGGCTATTGACGCGTGTCTCATATCGGAGCTCACAACTCGCGATATCTGTGTTGTCACAGTTTCACTGACTGTCGGAAACGTAGACAAAAAATACATATATTGTTCAGCATACCTACCGCATAACGAATCATCTCCTTCTGATGATTTCAAAAGCGTTGTATCATATTGTAGCAGAAATGGGCTTCCGCTCATTATCGGCAGTGATGCGAATGCTCATCACATCATTTGGGGCAGCTCAGACATCAATCTGAGAGGCTCTGAACTGATGGAGTACATAAGTAGTACAAATCTCCATATTCTGAATGTGGGAAACCGACCAACTTTTGCGAGGTCTGGGAGGGAGGAGGTGTTAGACATAACACTTTGCTCTGATAGAATTTTGCATGAACTGGGAAATTGGCAGGTTCCAAATGAAACTGAACCGTCTCTATCCGATCATAAATATATATTTTTCGATCATTTTGATGTCACCTTCAATGTGGTGACATATCGTAATCCTAAGTCTACAAACTGGGACCTCTTTTTGGAAAACTTGGCGACTAAATTTCATGGATATTTTCCAACAATTAGTCAACTAGACGACTTAGATGACGTCGTGGATACGACAAACTCATTCATATTAGCATCCTACGAAGAAGCTTGTCCACTTCGTACTGTTAAATCGACTAAGGGAACTCCTTGGTGGAGGGCTGAGCTTGAAAGAATGAAGAAAGTTATGAGAAGAGCATGGAACCGGCGTCAGCGTGATGACTCCAGGGCTTTCAGGTCCGCTCGTAGTGCATATAAGAAATGTCTTAGATCTGCAGAACGGGCTGGCTGGCAAAGCCTATGCACTAATGTCTCTAGTCTGAACGAGGCTAGCAGATTAAATAAAATTCTCTCCAAATCGAATGATTTTCAGATGAACTCCTTGAAAACCAGAGATGATGTTTATGTGACGGACGAAAAAGATGTTCTTAATTGTCTCTTCGACACACACTTTCCAGGTTGTATCGATCCGGAGTTGAACAATGTTCACAGATCTCATTCTGGTGATTCGGACTCGTGGGCGTTAGCACGCACATTGGTTTCCACTGAATCGGTCAAGTGGGCAGTTGACAGCTTTGCTCCATACAAATCACCCGGAAAAGATGGAATACTTCCCGTGCTACTGCAAAAGGGATTTGATATTCTTAAACATGTCTTGAAAAAGATTTTGCTTTCCAGTCTTGCTACCGGGTATATCCCGAAAGCATGGCGAGAAATAACTGTTAGATTTATTCCCAAAGGGGGGCGCTCAAGCTATGAAGAAGCCAAGAGTTTTAGGCCTATCAGCTTAAGTTCTTTTCTTCTGAAAGCTTTGGAACGGATAATCGATCATCACATCAGGAACGTTAGTTTAGTTGAATATCCACTGCACAAAATGCAACATGCATATCAGTGTGGGAAATCCACGATAACTCTGCTTCACGATGTTGTTTACAACATTGAGAAGGCCTTCTCGCTCAAACAATCTAGCTTGGGTGTATTTCTAGATATTGAGGGTGCTTTTGACAATGTGTCCTTCCAGTCTATTCTGGAAGCTACGCACGGTCATGGGATACCTGCATGTATCTCAGGTTGGATAAACGCAATGCTTAGTAACCGCATACTTTGCTCGTCACTGCGACAGGCTGAGATACGGAAGTTGAGTATTTGCGGTTGTCCTCAGGGCGGCGTTCTGTCACCTTTGTTATGGAACTTAGTAGTTGACGGCTTGTTGAAGAAACTCAATGAGCTTGGATTTCCAACCTACGGGTTTGCTGATGATTACCAAATACTAATTACTGGATTTTGCATCGGAACAATCTTTGACTTAATGCAACAGGCATTAAGAGCTGTCGAACAGTGGTGTCGACAAGTTAAACTATCAGTTAACCCAAGCAAAACTTCAATGGTTCTTTTCACGAAGAAGCGAATAACAACCGGGGTTCGTCCCTTGCAGTTCTTTGATTCTGAGCTGCTGTGTGCAGATCAAGTCAAATACGTTGGAGTCATATTGGATTCCAAACTGAATTGGTCTGCTCACATTGAGTTCAGAGTCAAGAAAGCGTGCATGGCCTTCGGGCAGTGCAGACGAACTTTTGGAAAGACCTGGGGTCTCAAACCTAAATACATCTATTGGATTTACACGACAATTGTACGTCCAATACTGTCATACGGATGCCTTGTGTGGTGGCAGAGGGGAGAGGTGGTGACAGTCCAGTCAAAGCTAAACCATCTGCAAAGAATGGCGCTCATGGCGTTGACTGGTGCTTTCACCACGACTCCGACTGCTGCTCTTGAGGCACTTCTAAACATCAAACCATTACACATACACTTAAAACAAGAAGCACTATCATGTGCATACAGACTGCAGGTTACTGGGCTTTGGAACAGTAATCATGTTGATCTTGCTACCAGTCATACACGATTGTGGTCACAAATGGTTACATGGGGTGAAGATATTCTTGCTCCCAGCGATATTACACTCACTTGTAGTTTTCCTTACAGGACATTCCATGTGAAGATTCCCTCTCGAGAGGAGTGGTTGTCTGGCTTTATGGAAAGACAACAACAAACGCAAGTGGTCTGTTACACTGACGGTTCTCTAATGGAGGGACGTGCTGGTGCTGGTGTCTACTGTCGTGAAATGAGATTGGAACAATCTCACTCACTAGGTAGATACTGTACTGTATTCCAAGCAGAAATCTTTGCGATTATGTGCGGGGTGCAATCGGCCCTTCAACTGAGTTTGTCCGGCAGAGTTATAAACTTCTGCTCCGATAGTCAGGCTGCAATCAAGGCCCTTAGCTCAGACAAATCCCGGTCCAAGCTAGTGATCGCGTGCCGAACCCAAATCGAAGAACTAAGCATTGTCAACACTATCTACCTTGTCTGGGTGCCCGGACATTGCGGTATTACTGGAAATGAATGGGCTGACGAATTGGCCAGGGCAGGTTCAGCGATTAACTTCGTTGGTCCTGAGCCAGCGCTGCCAATTTCGACAAGTTGGATAAGGGAAAAAATACGGTCCTGGGCTTCGTCCGAGCACCGCAATTATTGGAGAAATCTTCAAACGTGTCGCCAAACAAAGGCGTTTCTAGAACAACCATGCCCAGTGGTTTCGAAAAATCTCTTACATTTTTCAAAGCTCCACTGCGGCATGCTGACCAGGGCTTTAACCGGCCACTGCAAACTCAATTATCACATGGCAACTATTCAGCGCGCTGAGTCTTTTTCATGTGATCTTTGTGAATCCGACTACGGAACCTCATATCATCTGATATGCAACTGTCCAGCGGTAGCGCAATTGCGATTTCGGGTCTTCAGCCGTCCTTATATAGACGAAACCATGTTTGGTCGACTGAAACTCAGAGACATACTAAAATTTCTTGTCCAATGTGGTAAAGAGCTTTAGGCTTATTCGCAGGCAAGTTGAACTACTTGTGAGTTTAACTTACCTGTTGTTTATTTTTGTTTTGTGCTGTTATTTTTCCCACCCTTCCAATTCTACTTCCCTACACCTCCTTGTCCTTTCCTTCCGCTCAGGAAATGATGAAACACACGGCAAGGCACAAATCCCCGACTATGTACGGGGAACGTGCCATTTGAGCCAATATATTCTGATTCCTGATTCCTGAAGTTGTCTGGAAGGAACTTGATAACTTATCAGTACTAAAATGTTCATTTGTGCGAACCTTCTGACTGCAATATTTCTAACTTATAACCATCGGATCGATCTGAAACATATCGGAAAATGAAAAGCGAAATAAATAACTCCAAGCAACAGCGTAGCCAAGAGAAGGTTTTGGGGTACACCCCCCCCCCACCACACCCAAAAAAAATAATATTGGATTGAAGTTGAAAATTTATTGATGCTGACTGATTTAATTCAATATTACAAATACAATTATCTGATTCGTAGATTGATAACCTGTTGTTGTAAACATCATGAGGACTTTTGATAAATTGTCGGAATGGGGATCTATTGGTCTTGATTTCACAGTTGTCTAATAGCATCAATATCAAATTCCGGCCTGAAAATATTCCAATAGAAAATTCCAGAGTTCTGTAATCAATCATAATCGTCAGATTTATTTTCAAATTGAGTTCGTTTTTGTAGAAATGTACTATAATAAGGGTTTTTATTTAATAGGAAGCGAAGTTAAAATTGATTTAATGTCTATGAAACATAGACTCACCAAAAAATGCATAATTTGCTAAAAATGTTTTCGCCTTTCTCATTCACTCTAAAATTCGTCAATGTAATCTCGACCGGGAGGGTCGAGTGTCATATGCCAATCGACTCAGTTCTTCGAGATCAGAAAATGTCTGTGTGTATGTATGTGTGTGTATGTGTGTATGTGGAAAAAAATATGACCTCTGTTAATCAGAGATGGCTACATCGATTTGCACAAAGTTGGTCTCAAATGAAAGGTACAACCTTCCCATCGGCTGCAATTGAATTTTTTATTGATTGGACTTCCGGTTCCGGAGTTACGAGTTGAAGAGTGCAATCACACATCAAATTCCCATATAAACTGAAATGAAAAATTTTCAAAATCATATTTGTATTTTTGATGCCAAATGACTTTAAAATGTATGAAACATTGAGATGTTTGACAAAAATTGACTTCTTTGGACTTTGGTACATTTTTGCCTTTCTCATATAGAAAGGTTTGCGTGACGAATGAAAAAATACTTTTAAAGTCACGTAAATAAAAATAAAGTAAAAATATAGAAAGGTTATGCAATCACTCCAAAAATCGTCAATCATACCGGCCCGGAGGGAGTATGCAGTGAGGGGTTGCTACTTTAAAATTAAAACTAGTTTAAAATTTCTTAACAAGTTGAAAATTTTCGGCAGGACCTGGACCTCCCGGATCTTTCTCCATTATCCGCCACTGGTTTCAAGCGATGTTTCAGTATCACATAGTATCTCAAGATCGTGGCTGTCGATCCATTGTATGTATGTGCCTGCATATCGTACTGAACATGTAATATTAATTTCCACCATTGTATTGAACATAACCAACCATGGAATCGTAGTCTGTACAAATGAGACAAGCACAATTGCACCACTAGGTGGATTAAAACAGATTTATATTTTGGGAATGCGTCGAGTTGAGACGAAAACGTAATATGATTAATAACGAGGATAACACTTTCCGAATGTAGAGAGAAATTTATGAAAAATGACGATTTTCATTCGACTCTAGCAGGCTCTGATCGATTTTGATGAGCATTTGATTTTTGTTGTATGACCAATTATATGTATAGGTCAAATGTTAAAAAACAGTAATTTAAGGTCAAGATAACATCATTTTGAAACCGCCAATTTCGGAGGTTTAGTATCTTCGATGAGTTTTACAAACGTTAAACAGCGCATCATTTGATAAAATAATTTTGACGGTATACCGTCCAAGAAGTATTTATGGTGAATTTTATTCATGAACTCTGTTACTATTTTCTGAAAAATTAATTCTGCATAATTTTAAAACTTCAAAAATCACGGTTTCGGAATTATGCCGTTTGGACAGTATGATCGATTTTCACCAAACCGAATTTCTGGTTACGCCGCTGATTTCAAGTAAGTAGAAACAAAGTCATTCTACACTCGTTCAAAAGAAACTTCTTCGAATGCTGAATATCTATTATAACACATTGAAACCCCGATTTTATCAGCCAAAAATGAACATATGTTTGATGGGCTCTAGCAGACGAACAAGACTGAATTCGAGTAAATCCTTTCTTGAGCATGTTTTCCTTATCATGAAGATATGCGAAATATGCGAAAATAAAAAGTTCATCATAATCAGAAATACATCAAGGGATGAGAAGAATATATTAGCAGCTTCAGTTTATTATAAAGAAAAAAAAATGCCCGATTTAGTCAATGTCCCCATTTTGTCAGCCTAAAATACGCCATGAGACTGATAAAAATGGGTCTTTATGGTATGTATTATTCACTGTGTTTCACATTACATTTACATTTAGTACATTTCATTTTTGGAGATTTTTTTATTGCATCGAACTACAACAATTTTTAAGTAGTTTATAGACTTCTTCCAAAATTTGGCGAACCTATTCCAATTCGTATACCAATTAATTGGTATACTTCAGGATTTATATGTTGCGGATAGAGAAAACACTGAAATTTTCAGCTTTTTTCCTACACAATATTACGAAAGCTTATTAAACAATTTTTCCTAATAAATTTGTGAAAATTATAAACTATTTGAAAATTTTTAATAGTTTAATTTTTTATTTAACCGTGATTTTTTAATAAATAGTGACCATCACTTCACAACGTAGTCTATTTTTCATGGCTTGCGGTGAGCACGATCTCTCGAATTGCTGAACTGAAAATTATGGAATAGAAATTAATTTTTAGTATTCTTTACAGACCCGCTGGTGCCCTAAGATGATTTCGCTAGATTTTCAGAGCACTGTGCACCCAGTGCATTAACGCAAGTGACGGAAGGTTATCGAAAAGTTTCGTGAAAATGAAAATTCCAGTAATGATGATGATTTTCCCAAACGGTTCGTTTTCGTGAGGTTTTTATTTGTTCTTTGGCATTAGGATTAGCGATAATAATTCAAATCAAGGATACTACTGGGAAGTCAGCTTTAGAAAAAGTCGATGTCGAAGTAAAATTTGGAACTATGCACGCATGCACTTCAGAGATAGCGTGATATCAGGAGCTGCGATTTCATTTCAACGCTTTTTTGTGAAAAGGGCGATACTTACAAATGTAAACATAGGGCTTTTTTCATATATGCGACTGAGGGCTTTGAAACGCAACAAATTAACCTAAAAATTTTGATTCTACGATATTGCTTTCTTAAACTACAGCAAAAAATACAACGAGCGAAACTGTATTTTTGTTTGTTTATTTAAAGTTTCGCCCTCGACGCTCCATGCAAACAAACAGGGCGATACTTTTTTTGCTAGCAGTTTAGAGGCGAAACTGTTATTTTCGTATGTTTTTAGGATTATCAAGCTGATACCAGCTGTAAATAGTAACAATGATCGCTATTGAAAAAACACGGACGAAATCGGTGGTGAAGAACGGTAGTTATTGTAAAAAAACGTAAGGGCGATACTTCAATGCTGATAGGTGGGACCGAAAAAGTAAACAATCGCCAAAGGGGCGATACTATCATTTTGTCAATTTCAATAGCAAAAACAAATTTTAATTTAATAATTTCAAATACTTTATGAAGTTTTGGGTTTCGATCACTGAATTATGCAATCTAGGATGTAAAAAAACACAATAGTTCTTAAATAGGAAATAAAACCATGTTTGGAAATATTCACTGTTGATTTTCTTTGAATGGTATCACTGCTAGTATCACCCTTTTCAAGAAAAAGCGTTGATTTCTTAGTTCTCAGTCGCATTGGAAATTTGAGTAAAGTATAAACTTCAAATCGATCAAAAAAATCGATTTTTTTTTGCTCAGTACAATATATAACCCCTTTAGAAAAATTCAGTTTTCCCACCACAATTTAGATATTTCATTAACAGAACATTAACAATAATTCGTTGGTATGTCTATTTTATGGGCCATTTTTTCGCTTTCCCATTGATTTGGTTTGAGATTTCTAGCACTGATGTTGTCCTATGCTGATTTGAGCGATTCTCTGAGTCCTGCCACTATCCCATGTAGTATGTGTTATCAAAAACATCGCGAAGCATCAAGTTCTAAATGTTCTCAAACGATATAATATCCGAAGCAATGTTGCAAATATTCTTCGCCGAACTAGTTCATTCGTTCATCATCGATGCGATATTCGTTGTGTCATTCACCCATGCCTCGAATAACGCTGCGCCGTTCGTCACACGGAAGCACAGAATCAGCGAAAATGAATAATACAAACAAACAAAAAATCCGAATCTGATGTCTGCTGTTCGCTGCTTGTTCGCATCGTTGTTTGTTGAATTTAGCCATTCATGCAATGTTCATCTTCACGCATCGTTCGGATCGGCACACGAACGGCTTAGGTGATAATCGCCACTAGTCATTCTTCGCTAAGGATTCTTCATTCTTCATTCCTCTTGCATTGCGACCAAGAAAAACAAATTTCTTGTTCATTGATGGAAGGGTCAGAGCTTCATGACTGAAGTGGTGCAGAAATGTTTGCTATGTTCGGAATAGGATGACTTTTGCTATAAACAACAATTAGTAGTACATAATGATTATTTGCTGATGTTTTTGCCTTTCTCATATAGAAAGGTTATGCAATCACTCTGAAAAACGTCAACCTAATCCCGGCCCGGAGGGCCGAGTGTCATATCCCATTCGACTCAGTTCGTCGAGATCGGAAAAAGTCTGTATGTGTGTGTGTATGTGTGTATGTATGTGTGTGTGTATGTGTGTGTGTATGTGTGTGTGTATGTGTGTGTGTGTATGTATGTGCGTATGTGTCAAATAATGTCACTCATTTTTCTCAGAGATGGCTGGACCGATTTGCCCAAACTTAGTCTCAAATGAAAGGTGCAACCTTCCCATCGGCTGCTATTGAATTTTGGATCGATCGGAATTCTGGTTCCGGAATTACGGGTTTCAGAGTGCGGCCACACAGAAATTTCGCATAAAAACTATAGGAAAAATTAAAAATAGAATTTTTATTTTTGATGCTAAATGTATTCAAGGTGCATAAAACGTCGAGATTTCATGCAAACACGAAAAAAATTTGACGAAGATTCACGTTTTTGGATTTTGCACATTTTTGCCTTTCTCATATAGAAAGGTTATGCAATCACTCTGAAAAACGTCAACCTAATCCCGGCCCGGAGGGCCGAGTGTCATATCCCATTCGACTCAGTTCGTCGAGATCGGAAAAAGTCTGTATGTGTGTGTGTATGTGTGTATGTATGTGTGTGTGTATGTGTGTGTGTGTGTATGTATGTGCGTATGTGTCAAATAATGTCACTCATTTTTCTCAGAGATGGCTGGACCGATTTGCCCAAACTTAGTCTCAAATGAAAGGTGCAACCTTCCCATCGGCTGCTATTGAATTTTGGATCGATCGGAATTCTGGTTCCGGAATTACGGGTTTCAGAGTGCGGCCACACAGAAATTTCGCATAAAAACTATAGGAAAAATTAAAAATAGAATTTTTATTTTTGATGCTAAATGTATTCAAGGTGCATAAAACGTCGAGATTTGATGCAAACACGAAAAAAATTTGACGAAGATTCACGTTTTTGGATTTTGCACATTTTTGCCTTTCCCATATAGAAAGGTTATGCAATCACTCTGAAAAACGTCAACCTAATCCCGGCCCGGAGGGCCGAGTGTCATGTCCCATTCGACTCAGATCGTCGAGATCGGAAAAAGTCTGTATGTGTGTGTGTATGTGTGTATGTATGTGTGTGTATGTGTGTGTATGTGTGTGTATGTGTGTGTGTGTATGTATGTGCGTATGTGTCAAATAATGTCACTCATTTTTCTCAGAGATGGCTGGACCGATTTGCCCAAACTTAGTCTCAAATGAAAGGTGCAACCTTCCCATCGGCTGCTATTGAATTTTGGATCGATCGGAATTCTGGTTCCGGAATTACGGGTTTCAGAGTGCGGCCACACAGAAATTTCGCATAAAAACTATAGGAAAAATTAAAAATAGAATTTTTATTTTTGATGCTAAATGTATTCAAGGTGCATAAAACGTCGAGATTTGATGCAAACACGAAAAAAATTTGACGAAGATTCACGTTTTTGGATTTTGCACATTTTTGCCTTTCTCATATAGAAAGGTTATGCAATCACTCTGAAAAACGTCAACCTAATCCCGGCCCGGAGGGCCGAGTGTCATATCCCATTCGACTCAGTTCGTCGAGATCGGAAAAAGTCTGTATGTGTGTGTGTATGTGTGTATGTATGTGTGTGTATGTGTGTGTGTATGTGTGTGTGTGTGTATGTATGTGCGTATGTGTCAAATAATGTCACTCATTTTTCTCAGAGATGGCTGGACCGATTTGCCCAAACTTAGTCTCAAATGAAAGGTGCAACCTTCCCATCGGCTGCTATTGAATTTTGGATCGATCGGAATTCTGGTTCCGGAATTACGGGTTTCAGAGTGCGGCCACACAGAAATTTCGCATAAAAACTATAGGAAAAATTAAAAATAGAATTTTTATTTTTGATGCTAAATGTATTCAAGGTGCATAAAACGTCGAGATTTGATGCAAACACGAAAAAAATTTGACGAAGATTCACGTTTTTGGATTTTGCACATTTTTGCCTTTCCCATATAGAAAGGTTATGCAATCACTCTGAAAAACGTCAACCTAATCCCGGCCCGGAGGGCCGAGTGTCATATCCCATTCGACTCAGTTCGTCGAGATCGGAAAAAGTCTGTATGTGTGTGTGTATGTGTGTATGTATGTGTGTGTGTATGTGTGTGTGTATGTGTGTGTGTATGTATGTGCGTATGTGTCAAATAATGTCACTCATTTTTCTCAGAGATGGCTGGACCGATTTGCCCAAACTTAGTCTCAAATGAAAGGTGGAACCTTCCCATCGGCTGCTATTGAATTTTGGATCGATCGGAATTCTGGTTCCGGAATTACGGGTTTCAGAGTGCGGCCACACAGAAATTTCGCATAAAAACTATAGGAAAAATTAAAAATAGAATTTTTATTTTTGATGCTAAATGTATTCAAGGTGCATAAAACGTCGAGATTTGATGCAAACACGAAAAAAATTTGGCGAAGATTCACGTTTTTGGATTTTGCACATTTTTGCCTTTCCCATATAGAAAGGTTATGCAATCACTCTGAAAAACGTCAACCTAATCCCGGCCCGGAGGGCCGAGTGTCATATCCCATTCGACTCAGTTCGTCGAGATCGGAAAAAGTCTGTATGTGTGTGTGTATGTGTGTATGTATGTGTGTGTATGTGTGTGTATGTGTGTGTGTATGTGTGTGTGTATGTATGTGCGTATGTGTCAAATAATGTCACTCATTTTTCTCAGAGATGGCTGGACCGATTTGCCCAAACTTAGTCTCAAATGAAAGGTGCAACCTTCCCATCGGCTGCTATTGAATTTTGGATCGATCGGAATTCTGGTTCCGGAATTACGGGTTTCAGAGTGCGGCCACACAGAAATTTCGCATAAAAACTATAGGAAAAATTAAAAATAGAATTTTTATTTTTGATGCTAAATGTATTCAAGGTGCATAAAACGTCGAGATTTGATGCAAACACGAAAAAAATTTGACGAAGATTCACGTTTTTGGATTTTGCACATTTTTGCCTTTCTCATATAGAAAGGTTATGCAATCACTCTGAAAAACGGCAACCTAATCCCGGCCCGGAGGGCCGAGTGTCATATCCTATTCGACTCAGTTCGTCGAGATCGGAAAAAGTCTGTATGTGTGTGTGTATGTGTGTATGTATGTGTGTGTGTATGTGTGTGTGTATGTGTGTGTGCGTGTATGTATGTGCGTATGTGTCAAATAATGTCACTCATTTTTCTCAGAGATGGCTGGACCGATTTGCCCA
>NC_080670.1:128653072-128655572 GCF_030247195.1 Topomyia yanbarensis | reverse complement strand
ATGGCTGGACCGATTTGCCCAAACTTAGTCTCAAATGAAAGGTGCAACCTTCCCATCGGCTGCTATTGAATTTTGGATCGATCGGAATTCTGGTTCCGGAATTACGGGTTTCAGAGTGCGGCCACACAGAAATTTCGCATAAAAACTATAGGAAAAATTAAAAATAGAATTTTTATTTTTGATGCTAAATGTATTCAAGGTGCATAAAACGTCGAGATTTGATGCAAACACGAAAAAAATTTGACGAAGATTCACGTTTTTGGATTTTGCACATTTTTGCCTTTCTCATATAGAAAGGTTATGCAATCACTCTGAAAAACGTCAACCTAATCCCGGCCCGGAGGGCCGAGTGTCATATCCTATTCGACTCAGTTCGTCGAGATCGGAAAAAGTCTGTATGTGTGTGTGTATGTGTGTATGTATGTGTGTGTGTATGTGTGTGTATGTGTGTGTATGTGTGTGTGCGTGTATGTATGTGCGTATGTGTCAAATAATGTCACTCATTTTTCTCAGAGATGGCTGGACCGATTTGCCCAAACTTAGTCTCAAATGAAAGGTGCAACCTTCCCATCGGCTGCTATTGAATTTTGGATCGATCGGAATTCTGGTTCCGGAATTACGGGTTTCAGAGTGCGGCCACACAGAAATTTCGCATAAAAACTATAGGAAAAATTAAAAATAGAATTTTTATTTTTGATGCTAAATGTATTCAAGGTGCATAAAACGTCGAGATTTGATGCAAACACGAAAAAAATTTGACGAAGATTCACGTTTTTGGATTTTGCACATTTTTGCCTTTCTCATATAGAAAGGTTATGCAATCACTCTGAAAAACGTCAACCTAATCCCGGCCCGGAGGGCCGAGTGTCATATCCCATTCGACTCAGTTCGTCGAGATCGGAAAAAGTCTGTATGTGTGTGTGTATGTGTGTATGTATGTGTGTGTGTATGTGTGTGTGTGTATGTATGTGCGTATGTGTCAAATAATGTCACTCATTTTTCTCAGAGATGGCTGGACCGATTTGCCCAAACTTAGTCTCAAATGAAAGGTGCAACCTTCCCATCGGCTGCTATTGAATTTTGGATCGATCGGAATTCTGGTTCCGGAATTACGGGTTTCAGAGTGCGGCCACACAGAAATTTCGCATAAAAACTATAGGAAAAATTTAAAATAGAATTTTTATTTTTGATGCTAAATGTATTCAAGGTGCATAAAACGTCGAGATTTGATGCAAACACGAAAAAAATTTGACGAAGATTCACGTTTTTGGATTTTGCACATTTTTGCCTTTCTCATATAGAAAGGTTATGCAATCACTCTGAAAAACGTCAACCTAATCCCGGCCCGGAGGGCCGAGTGTCATATCCCATTCGACTCAGTTCGTCGAGATCGGAAAAAGTCTGTATGTGTGTGTGTATGTGTGTATGTATGTGTGTGTGTGTGTGTGTATGTGTGTGTGTGTATGTATGTGCGTATGTGTCAAATAATGTCACTCATTTTTCTCAGAGATGGCTGGACCGATTTGCCCAAACTTAGTCTCAAATGAAAGGTGCAACCTTCCCATCGGCTGCTATTGAATTTTGGATCGATGCGGCCACACAGAAATTTCGCATAAAAACTATAGGAAAAATTAAAAATAGAATTTTTATTTTTGATGCTAAATGTATTCAAGGTGCATAAAACGTCGAGATTTGATGCAAACACGAAAAAAATTTGACGAAGATTCACGTTTTTGGATTTTGCACATTTTTGCCTTTCTCATATAGAAAGGTTATGCAATCACTCTGAAAAACGTCAACCTAATCCCGGCCCGGAGGGCCGAGTGTCATATCCTATTCGACTCAGTTCGTCGAGATCGGAAAAAGTCTGTATGTGTGTGTGTATGTGTGTATGTATGTGTGTGTGTATGTGTGTGTGTATGTGTGTGTATGTGTGTGTGCGTGTATGTATGTGCGTATGTGTCAAATAATGTCACTCATTTTTCTCAGAGATGGCTGGACCGATTTGCCCAAACTTAGTCTCAAATGAAAGGTGCAACCTTCCCATCGGCTGCTATTGAATTTTGGATCGATCGGAATTCTGGTTCCGGAATTACGGGTTTCAGAGTGCGGCCACACAGAAATTTCGCATAAAAACTATAGGAAAAATTAAAAATAGAATTTTTATTTTTGATGCTAAATGTATTCAAGGTGCATAAAACGTCGAGATTTGATGCAAACACGAAAAAAATTTGACGAAGATTCACGTTTTTGGATTTTGCACATTTTTGCCTTTCTCATATAGAAAGGTTATGCAATCACTCTGAAAAACGTCAACCTAATCCCGGCCCGGAGGGCCGAGTGTCATATCCCATTCGACTCAGTTCGTCGAGATCGGAAAAAGTCTGTATGTGTGTGTGTATGTGTGTGTGTATGTGTGTGTGTGTATGTATGTGCGTATGTGTCAAATAATGTCACTCATTTTTCTCAGAGATGGCTGGACCGATTTGCCCAAACTTAG
>NC_080670.1:128643072-128650572 GCF_030247195.1 Topomyia yanbarensis | reverse complement strand
TGTGCGTATGTGTCAAATAATGTCACTCATTTTTCTCAGAGATGGCTGGACCGATTTGCCCAAACTTAGTCTCAAATGAAAGGTGCAACCTTCCCATCGGCTGCTATTGAATTTTGGGTCGATCGGAATTCTGGTTCCGGAATTACGGGTTTCAGAGTGCGGCCACACAGAAATTTCGCATAAAAACTATAGGAAAAATTAAAAATAGAATTTTTATTTTTGATGCTAAATGTATTCAAGGTGCATAAAACGTCGAGATTTGATGCAAACACGAAAAAAATTTGACGAAGATTCACGTTTTTGGATTTTGCACATTTTTGCCTTTCTCATATAGAAAGGTTATGCAATCACTCTGAAAAACGTCAACCTAATCCCGGCCCGGAGGGCCGAGTGTCATATCCCATTCGACTCAGTTCGTCGAGATCGGAAAAAGTCTGTATGTGTGTGTGTATGTGTGTATGTATGTGTGTATATGTGTGTGTGTATGTGTGTGTGTGTATGTATGTGCGTATGTGTCAAATAATGTCACTCATTTTTCTCAGAGATGGCTGGACCGATTTGCCCAAACTTAGTCTCAAATGAAAGGTGCAACCTTCCCATCGGCTGCTATTGAATTTTGGATCGATCGGAATTCTGGTTCCGGAATTACGGGTTTCAGAGTGCGGCCACACAGAAATTTCGCATAAAAACTATAGGAAAAATTAAAAATAGAATTTTTATTTTTGATGCTAAATGTATTCAAGGTGCATAAAACGTCGAGATTTGATGCAAACACGAAAAAAATTTGACGAAGATTCACGTTTTTGGATTTTGCACATTTTTGCCTTTCTCATATAGAAAGGTTATGCAATCACTCTGAAAAACGTCAACCTAATCCCGGCCCGGAGGGCCGAGTGTCATATCCCATTCGACTCAGTTCGTCGAGATCGGAAAAAGTCTGTATGTGTGTGTGTATGTGTGTATGTATGTGTGTGTATGTGTGTGTATGTGTGTGTATGTGTGTGTGTATGTGTGTGTGTGTATGTATGTGCGTATGTGTCAAATAATGTCACTCATTTTTCTCAGAGATGGCTGGACCGATTTGCCCAAACTTAGTCTCAAATGAAAGGTGCAACCTTCCCATCGGCTGCTATTGAATTTTGGATCGATCGGAATTCTGGTTCCGGAATTACGGGTTTCAGAGTGCGGCCACACAGAAATTTCGCATAAAAACTATAGGAAAAATTAAAAATAGAATTTTTATTTTTGATGCTAAATGTATTCAAGGTGCATAAAACGTCGAGATTTGATGCAAACACGAAAAAAATTTGACGAAGATTCACGTTTTTGGATTTTGCACATTTTTGCCTTTCTCATATAGAAAGGTTATGCAATCACTCTGAAAAACGTCAACCTAATCCCGGCCCGGAGGGCCGAGTGTCATATCCCATTCGACTCAGTTCGTCGAGATCGGAAAAAGTCTGTATGTGTGTATGTATGTGTGTGTATGTATGTGTGTGTATGTGTGTGTGTATGTGTGTGTGTGTATGTATGTGCGTATGTGTCAAATAATGTCACTCATTTTTCTCAGAGATGGCTGGACCGATTTGCCCAAACTTAGTCTCAAATGAAAGGTGCAACCTTCCCATCGGCTGCTATTGAATTTTGGGTCGATCGGAATTCTGGTTCCGGAATTACGGGTTTCAGAGTGCGGCCACACAGAAATTTCGCATAAAAACTATAGGAAAAATTAAAAATAGAATTTTTATTTTTGATGCTAAATGTATTCAAGGTGCATAAAACGTCGAGATTTGATGCAAACACGAAAAAAATTTGACGAAGATTCACGTTTTTGGATTTTGCACATTTTTGCCTTTCTCATATAGAAAGGTTATGCAATCACTCTGAAAAACGTCAACCTAATCCCGACCCGGAGGGCCGAGTGTCATATCCCATTCGACTCAGTTCGTCGAGATCGGAAAAAGTCTGTATGTGTGTGTGTATGTGTGTATGTATGTGTGTGTATGTGTGTGTGTATGTGTGTGTGTATGTATGTGTCAAATAATGTCACTCATTTTTCTCAGAGATGGCTGGACCGATTTGCCCAAACTTAGTCTCAAATGAAAGGTGCAACCTTCCCATCGGCTGCTATTGAATTTTGGATCGATCGGAATTCTGGTTCCGGAATTACGGGTTTCAGAGTGCGGCCACACAGAAATTTCGCATAAAAACTATAGGAAAAATTAAAAATAGAATTTTTATTTTTGATGCTAAATGTATTCAAGGTGCATAAAACGTCGAGATTTGATGCAAACACGAAAAAAATTTGACGAAGATTCACGTTTTTGGATTTTGCACATTTTTGCCTTTCTCATATAGAAAGGTTATGCAATCACTCTGAAAAACGTCAACCTAATCCCGGCCCGGAGGGCCGAGTGTCATATCCCATTCGACTCAGTTCGTCGAGATCGGAAAAAGTCTGTATGTGTGTGTGTATGTGTGTATGTATGTGTGTGTATGTGTGTGTATGTGTGTGTATGTGTGTGTGTATGTGTGTGTGTGTATGTATGTGCGTATGTGTCAAATAATGTCACTCATTTTTCTCAGAGATGGCTGGACCGATTTGCCCAAACTTAGTCTCAAATGAAAGGTGCAACCTTCCCATCGGCTGCTATTGAATTTTGGATCGATCGGAATTCTGGTTCCGGAATTACGGGTTTCAGAGTGCGGCCACACAGAAATTTCGCATAAAAACTATAGGAAAAATTAAAAATAGAATTTTTATTTTTGATGCTAAATGTATTCAAGGTGCATAAAACGTCGAGATTTGATGCAAACACGAAAAAAATTTGACGAAGATTCACGTTTTTGGATTTTGCACATTTTTGCCTTTCTCATATAGAAAGGTTATGCAATCACTCTGAAAAACGTCAACCTAATCCCGGCCCGGAGGGCCGAGTGTCATATCCCATTCGACTCAGTTCGTCGAGATCGGAAAAAGTCTGTATGTGTGTGTGTATGTGTGTATGTATGTGTGTGTGTATGTGTGTGTGTGTGTGTATGTGTGTGTGTATGTATGTGCGTATGTGTCAAATAATGTCACTCATTTTTCTCAGAGATGGCTGGACCGATTTGCCCAAACTTAGTCTCAAATGAAAGGTGCAACCTTCCCATCGGCTGCTATTGAATTTTGGATCGATCGGAATTCTGGTTCCGGAATTACGGGTTTCAGAGTGCGGCCACACAGAAATTTCGCATATAAACTATAGGAAAAATTAAAAATAGAATTTTTATTTTTGATGCTAAATGTATTCAAGGTGCATAAAACGTCGAGATTTGATGCAAACACGAAAAAAATTTGACGAAGATTCACGTTTTTGGATTTTGCACATTTTTGCCTTTCTCATATAGAAAGGTTATGCAATCACTCTGAAAAACGTCAACCTAATCCCCTAATTTTTTTTCAACTCGCATAAGGTTTCTGGATTTTAACAGGGGCGTAGTTGATGGTTTACGGAGAGGGGTTACACCCCCCCCCCCTCTACTGTTCACTCCCCTCCTTTAAAAATCTCCTTAAATCACCGCTCAGACCACCACCTCATACCCCTCCCTTTCAACCCCATCATCTTTAAACCACCACTATATTACAAAGCATACCAATTTAAGCTGGGGAGTCGTTCATTCATGGGATTTTCGCCCTCCTCACATACCCATCCCCGCATGACAAAATGAGTTAGCAAGCAGATAACATTGATCTAATGCTGATTAGGCTAATGGAGTATGATATTTTTTTGTTTCAAGTGTTTCACCGTCGACACGTAGCTCATCAAGTTCGTGGCTGGCATGCCATTGTGTATAAGTGCAAAGTGTACTAAGAATGTAATGGACATTTCCACGATTATGTTGAACATAAAAAGCCTCCGTGCCATAGTTTAGAGAAATGAGAAAGGCACAATTGCACCGCTAGGTGGATTAAAACAGGTTTTTTTTTTATTCTACAGTGCTGTGACACTTTAAAACCGTTTTTAGATAAATTTAGTAATTATTATTTAACATAAATGTAATCTCTGGACATATTAAAAATATTTTAGAGCGCATGAGATGTTTAAGAACACCAACCACTAAACTATTTTCATTTGAAAGTTATAAGAAATTCGTCATCTTCGAATAAAGTGCCTGAAAGTGAAAACTGTTTTTTCCATAAAGAATATACGACTTTTTAGAAAAAAAAATGGCTTGAAAATGCCAAAACATTTTTTTAAATGTTACAATATTCATTCAAAATCCTATATAAAAAGTGTTCATAATTTTTTCACGGAACAAACTAGAGTCTAGGGAATCAATATGTCAAGACATATCAATCCTCTAGGCCAGATTTTTAAAGGCAAAAGTTTTCTTCGAAAACTTCAAAATTTCTTTTGTGGAGAAGCGTCTAAATAATATGAGAAATGGACGTTAAAAATATCAATATTTTCCAATATCGCTCAAGTATTCTACAAGTCATGACATACTATGAAGTTGAACGGAAATAAGCTTTGCTTGCCATAATCAGTGCTACTGGAATATTAAACAGAAATATTTTTAATGAAAAAGTGTTCATAACAGTTTCATAAATAAATTCAAAATGTCTAGTGTGAAAATGCGTTCCGCGAAATACTTTTTTTAAATCGACTAATTTTGATCAGAAATGTGTTGATTATCTTGAAGCTTGAGTTACTAAATTTGATCAAGCGGTTTATTTTAAGTGGGCGAATCTTAAATGTAAGATTGATTGGAACTTGGTACTTCTACCATATTTCGAAAATGTACGTAAATTTAATTGCTCCGACGATAGAGTAGGGGAACTTGGGGAGACTTGACTAAGTGTAAGATTTTACATTTGGCTATAACGTATTATATTTGGATTTTAATTTTTTTTAAATATTTTTATGCTTGTTTCGATCCCTTAAGGTTGAAAATGCGTTCCGCGAAATACTTTTTTTAAATCGACTAATTTTGATCAGAAATGTGTTGATTATCTTGAAGCTTGAGTTACTAAATTTGATCAAGCGGTTTATTTTAAGTGGGCGAATCTTAAATGTAAGATTGATTGGAACTTGGTACTTCTACCATATTTCGAAAATGTACGTAAATTTAATTGCTCCGACGATAGAGTAGGGGAACTTGGGGAGACTTGACTAAGTGTAAGATTTTACATTTGGCTATAACGTATTATATTTGGATTTTAATTTTTTTAAATATTTTTATGCTTGTTTCGATCCCTTAAGGTAATTGTTTGAAATGAAAAATCCTTTCATCATAGAAAATATTCTGCTCGGGCCGCCGTACACTAATTACGTAAGGCTTTTTTAGAACTATTCAACCTCCCCCTCCCCCTCCCCCCAGATAAGAGTTCGTATGATTTTGGTGAACTCCCTCTCCCCCTTATTGAATTATTAAAAGAAAACTCAGGACAAAATTTAACTACACACCAAAAAATTATAAATTTTATCATTGACGTAATTGCAAACATGGCTCAATTTAACAAACCGAAATGACTAAACATTAAACATCACCGTGTTTCATTTAATTTTACATGAAATATATTTTCCATGCGCAATGACATAAAATTACACTTACTGTCATTCAGAACAAACGCCATATGTGGAGTAAAATTACATGATTTACGAAATTCAATGTCATGTAAAATTAAAATCAAACGTAAAACTAAGTCATTTTTGATGCTCGTATATGTCAGGATCAGTAGACGTAAATTTATACGATTTTTTCTAAGTGTGTGTATAATCATCTGCAGAAATTTCATTTGCATCCTAATCTCGCCCAGTAGAAATTTCAGAATAAATTTTGGGAGATATTTAAAAACTCCGATTTGTTCCACATAATTTGCTTCGCTACATTCCATTTCCTTTGAATCCATTTCTTTGTGATGTAGAACTCAAAAGAATTTATAATCTCTTCTGGTGTGAATTTGTTCGGAGTTTCAACTATAACGCTTATCGTACGCATAGTTCCGACATGGCTATCTTCGAATTTTCTTGAAGTAAAATACAGTTCACACTCTGGAACTATACGGCCAACAAGTTCTTTGACAATCACATGACAGAAATTTTTTCATATACCTTGCGGGTTTGAAGCGAAAGTTTGAAAAGAAGGATGTTGGCCTAACAACACGAAGGGTCTCAACACTTCTTAACTTGTAAAGCAGATTGTGACTCCAGTTCCCGGTCAGAACAATGTACCATCAAGAGTCAAGAAATTTCTGTAACTGCTCCAAAACCATCGACAATTAAGCCGCCCCTTACGTTGGCAACAATAAATTCCATAACTAATTTAACAATCATATTCTGTCGCTGCAAAACACTTCAATTTAAGGTCTGCGTTTCCATGACCATGATGTACAGTATGTGCTCATTTTGTTTGATATATAAAATGTTCATGGCACAAATAAGAAATAGTTTCTTTTCTTATGAGAAGAATATTTTTCTTATCGATTTCATTTTTCATGCATGTTTTATGATATTACTTAAGAAAGGACAAGCCTTCCCTCCCCCAGGTGAGAATTGGTAAGATATTTTGAAACACCCACTCCCCCCATATGTCCTTACGTAATTAGTGTATGACCCCTAATTAATAAATTTGCGTTAAATGATGTATTTTTTATCAAACTGTGGTACCTACTGTTAATGTTAACCACGTCACAAAAAATCTCGCCTTAAACATCAATCTATCTTTATAGAACTAGTTAACAAAGTTAGCATTCATGGTTGAATTCGTGAAATGTGCACATGCAATGTAATCATTATAGCTAATCCCTAGAAGGGAATGCATTAAAAAATCGAAATTGAACCATTTTATATTTTTTGTTGGTATCTAAGGATCTCTACAATATGGAGTAAAATAATTACAGCACGTTTTTTTATGCCAAGTCTTTCCCGATAGGGGAACAAGAAGTAATATTTGTATTGTCCATATTACACCCACAACACACTGTTCATTCTACAGCTAATTTATTTTTAAACAACCGTGCTGATTAAGCGATTTCGTCGTGATACTAGCAAAACATGCGCAATAGGTTAAATTATTGTGATATAACACCATGTGCAGATTAAAATCAAAACTTCATCCAAAAGAATTTTGTTTTGCTTATGCCGAGTTTTATCACCAAACATGGTTTCAATCTCCTTTGAATACTTGACACACAAGGCTTCTATTAAGATTGTACTATATTTAACAAATATTGCCTTGATTCGGCTGTTAATTTAACCCATAGTTTTGTACTGAAGAACCAGTAGCGCATTGGCTTGTTCCAAACAGTACAACGCATCAGAATAAAAATATATTTCTTCGCGAGCCATCATTCTGCGAAGATAAAATTGAAGTCATCTTCGCCAATAGTTGTAAGCGATCATCGCTATGGTGAGGAATGGTTTGCTGATTCGTTTATTCGTCATTCGCTTCATAGCTTCCTCGTGCAGTTCATTCGGTCGTTCGATGAGTAGCAAGGCAAGAACGTATGGATAA